>NC_056726.1:1991160857-1991261328 GCF_019279795.1 Protopterus annectens | reverse complement strand
TTTTTTTATTACATTTGTTTACCGGGTAGTGTCCAAATGGGCAAGTATCGCATTTTCAGCAAAGGCCCAGGGAGAATAGCTCCAGTACCAAGATACAATGAAGTAAATACTAATAAAATACAATAGTAAAAATAAGAACAGGAGTAAGAATATAATAAAAAATACAATAACATGAAATAATGTAGTACAAATAATACATAATACATATCATACAGAGAAATTCTAGTATCAAACTAGAAAGGAGTCCATAGGTTCTTGAACATGATTCTTAGAACAGTATTCCATGGTGTCTTGGTTGACTGAGTATAAAAACTGAAGCTGTTGGGGGGCACTGCAACAGAATACATAGGATACACAATAGTATGTGCCTTGTTTACAGAGCATAACTGCTATACTGTGGTGTAAAACTGACAATGAGTATAACAACTCATTGTAATAACGATAGCTGAAAATAAATTGAGCAGAAAAGATAACAAACACGGAGAGAGAAAGGTACTAAGATAGCAGAGATTATCCTGGTGAACAGCATGGGCAGAGCCATTCTTCCATTAGGTATTCCTTTAGTTTCATTTTGAATAAAGAATAGCAGGGAGTGCTTTGTATGCTTAGGGGAAGAGTATTCCAGTACTTAACTATTTTATTAGAGTAGAGGGAGTTACCATGGTAGTTGTGAGATTGTGTCATTTTAAGCAGTGGCCTATCTGAAGACCTAAGGGACCTGCTGTTTGCCTGTAGTTGGACCAGGGTTGAAATTGCTAGGCAGTTACTGGGGTTGTGAATGATTTTGTGGGGGAATTTACGTTGGTTGAGTGTTAGCAGGTTGGGGAGTTCTAGACATTTGAGTTGTTGAAGAGCAGTACAATGATGGGTTTTGTAAGGGTGACTGGTGGCAAACTTTGCTATTTTGTTATAGAAGGACGCAAGATTATGAAGGCCGGTTTTGCATAAGTTGGTGAAAGTGTGTGAGCAGTAGAGAATGGTAGACAGAAGTTGTAATCTAGCACTGGCTGATCTGGCTTGGGGTGTAAGGAAGGGTTTGGCCCTATATGGAGCACAGAGTTTAACATGAACTTTTCTGATGGTGTAGGAGATAAGAATATCAAATTTTAGCCGGTCATCTATTGTCATACCTAGGAGCTTGGCCTGATTTGTAGACTCAGTTTTGGTACCATTGGCTGACAGAATGCATTGGGGTGGGCAGCTGTGCTTATTAGGTTTGTTGGAAAATATCATTAACTTAGTCTTATTAGGGTTTATAATAAGCTGGTGTTTGGATAGGTAAGTTTCAATTCCATGGAATGATTTTTGCATCTTATTCTGTAATTCTAGTGGGGAAGGGGCATAGCAGATAAGGTCTACATTTTACTGTCATTAACTCTATATTCTCAGAGTAGTGGGTTGAGACTTTCTCGCAGTGTGAGCACCAGCTGTTGTTTATGTAAATACAAACTCCACCTCCCCTGGATTTGCCACTGAGGGCCTGGCTTCTATCTGCTCTAAGTCATAATAGTCCATCCACATGAACAGTACTGATACTAGGATTTAGCCAGGTGTCGTTAAAGATGAACATACAACAATCCTTTACCTCTCTATAGGTGTTTAAGTCCAGTCTTTGGTAGTCGATTTTGTTTTCCAGGGAGCGAACATTTGCTAGCATGAAAGTGCAGGTCCTTTCGGCCTGACATTGACACCAGCTCTAGTTCCTCTTTTTCCAGATCTTTCTCATCTCTTCCATCATCAATAAGTGAGCCATCTGGCTAAAGTTACTTTGTTCACAGATTTTCCCAGTATGGTATGCGAGAAGGAAACAATTAGTCCGACTTTCTAAAATATTTTGTTCTGTGAAGACAGAATCTTATCTGTCTGTGAACATTTAGCAAATGTAAGCAATATTCACCTTTGTTAGATAAGCTGGGGAAGAACACTGGCAGGTTAATACATTGGTTGATACTGGTCTCTGAAACTATCTTAGGTAGAAAAAAAGGGATTAGTTCTGAGCAAGACTCCATCTTTGTCTAAAACTGGGTATGTTTGTTTAGAAGACAAAGCTTGAATCTCTGAAATCCTCTCTTGCAGAAGTTACTGCCACTAAGAAAATAGTTTTCCATGACAGGAACTTAATAACGCAATAGTTAGCTGGTTCAAAGAGAGATTGAGTGACTGCTTGCATCATCAAATTCAGGTCCCAAGTAGGAGTAGGACCCTTGTAAGGAGGCTTTAAAAAGAAGAGTACCCTCAAAAAAGCTTACAAAGTTTGTGAGAAGCAACCCTGAAGCCCTGAAATCTAATGTGAAAATTGGATATAGCTGCTAATTGTACTCTTATCATGGAAGCTGAAGCCCCTTCACTGAAAAGCAAAGCTAATAACTGTAGAATATCATGAATCGGAGCCGAAAAAGGTTCCTTGTTATTCTGGAGCACCCAATGTGCAAATCTCTTCCATTTACTAGAGTAAGGTTTTTGTGTAAAAGGTTTATGAGAAGACAACAGTATGTGTCAGACAGGGGAAGGGAGCATAAGTTGTCTGGCTACTAACAGAATTGGAGAAACCAAGCTGTCAGCTTGAGATTTGAAATATCTGGATGAACCATGCCTGTTGGGTGGGACAGGTGATCTGGAGTTGGATCCAGAATCCAAGGCTGTCAAATTAGTGAGGCCAAAGGAAGGGAAACCAAATCTGTGGAGGGCAATAAGGTACAATGAGAATAACTATGCTCTTCAGCCCGATTGCTTTCTGTAGGAACTTAGGGATTAATGGAAAGGCATACAGGAGACCAGGGGGGCAATTTAGAAGAAGAGTATCCCTCGGTAACTGCTGCACTTGTTGTTTAGGGGAGAGGAAAACAGGTCACAGCATGGCTGACCCCATCTTCAGAATATCCTTTCTAACACTTTCTGATTGAGAGACCACTCATGAGATAAAACTATGCACCTGCTCAAGTTGTCTATCACACTGGACTTCCACAGAATGTGCTTTGCTATGAGAAAATGGTTGGATGATAATGCCCACTGTCACACTCAGAGCTTCTCGACACAATGGTTTGGATCTGTTTCCTCCTTGATTGAAGTACCAAACTACTGATATGTTGTGCATTTGAATTGCAATTATACCCAAGGGGAGAGCATCATGGATGGCCTGCAGTGCTAAAAGCACTGCCTTCATCTCTAGGATGCTGATGTGCAAATTGGCCTCTACTGGGGATCAAATTCCTTGAACCATCCTTCCCTGACAATGCCCCCCACCCTAACTGGGAGGCATCCGTGGTCACTGTGGCCTTGAACTAAGGATGAATGAAAGGACAACCCTGTAAAATTTGATCCAATTGAATCCACCATGTGAGATCTCGTTTACATACATTGGTGATTATAATTGGCATTGACACTGGTTGACACAAGATGGACCACTGGGTTGCAAGCAGTCATTGTAAAATTCTCATGTGAAATCTGGCCAAGGGAACAAGTGTTATAGACATTGCCATGGCAGAGCCTGAAGAACTAATCTTGCTGGTACTTTGTTGCTTTTGAATATACTCCTGACTTGAAATTGGATGGTCTCCAGTCTTTGTGAGGGAAGGAAGGCTACTGCAGTCTTTGTGTTGAAAGAAGCCCCTATGTGTTTGTGATGGTTCGAAGTGAGATTTTTTGTAGTTTATGGAGCATGTTTGGGGAACTTTTTCTCTTGCCTCTAGCAGTCGATGTCTGGCCATGGCAGGGATGAGCCAGTCAGCCAAACAGGGCAACACTCAGAGACCTTGAAGCCTCAAGTGAGCTGCTACTACTGCCATACACTTGGTGAACACCCTGGGGGTGTGATGAGGCCACAGGCCAGTACTCTGCAAATATAGTGACTGGCTCCCAGCCAGACGAGCAAGAACCTTATGGATCATCTGTTCATCTTTATGTGGTAATACGCATCCTGAAGGTCTATCGAGTGCATCCAGTTATCCTGTTCCAAAAAAGGAACAATGGACTGAACCGTGACCATCCGGAATTTGGTTTTCCAAACTGATTTGTTTAGATTGCTGAGATCCAAAATCAGCCATTAGTCCCCTGTCTTTTTGGCACTAAAATGAACATTGAGTAAACTCTGGGATTCTCTCTGGTTGGTGGGACCTCCTGGATGACTCTTTTTCTAGCAGCTGTTGTATTTATAGTGCTGCTTGTTCACTTTGACTGGGTGGAACAGCTGGGATTTTTTTGCAAGTGGATGGAGGAAGGGAAAAGATATAATATAACCTCTGGTTATTATCCTCAGCACCCATGTTTCAGAAGTTATCTGTATCCAGGCTCTCTGATGCAGGGACCAGCAACCCCCGACTGTCTCCAGAGAAGGACAATCAGACCTCCTTACAGGAGTGTTGTAAGGATTTACCAAAGAAGGAATTTCTGTACCCTTGGTTTTGCGGACCCCTTCTGCCATGAGGGCAGTGTCTACTATTCCATCCCTGCCCCTGGGGGAGCCACCACCATGTGTGTCTTGAGAAGATTCTTGGGATTTCCTGAACCACATTTTCCCACTGCTGTACTGATACCTTAAAATGATCTTTGAATAGTGGAAAAAGGCATGCCCACAGCAGAAGGGGTCAATGTGGCTTTAACTTTAGAGCCAAACAACAATATGTTGTCAAAAGGAAAACTGATGAACACAGATTTGAAGGGATCTGCAAAACCACATAAGTACATCCAAGCATGTCTCCTTATGGCAACGCCTGAAATGAACTTCATGGAAGAGTTAGAAATGGAATTTAGGGTGGCTAACCGAGAGGTAACAGACTTCCGAACCTGTTCAGAAACAGCTCCTGTGGGGGTATCTGAAAGTTCTTTAATCAAATCCTTCTGTAGTTTGGTGAAAAGTGCCAGATAGTTCAAGGACCACAAGGCAAATGTTGCTGATGCATAAACTTGCTTCCCAAATCTATCCATCATCTGAGACTCCTTGTTGGGAGGATGGATAGAAGAACTTTCCTCTGCTAGTTCCTTTTTTGTGGCTGCCACCATAACCATAGCATCCACAGGCAAATAGTTTGTCCAGAATGGCTTATCCTTGGGGCAGCGATACTTTTGTCTAATCTCCGGGGATCAGCTCAATGGATTCAGGCACCTTCCATGCCCGGTGAGAGATCAACTCAATGAGCTCATCAGTGGGCAGAGATACCCAGGAAGTAAATGGGTGGGTACCAAAAGCCTGCAAGTACATAGATTCTTCAGACAAAGGATTGGTGGTCTTCCAGTCACCCCTCTGCTTAAGGATTTCTAGGATGTCTCCAAATGAGACATCATCAGGAGGTGACCTTGGGGATTCTTTGTCCTCATCAAAATCTGTATCTTCTGTGATAAATTCTTCTGGTGAATCCAAGTGCTTCCTCTTGCACTTCTTCATAGGGACCTCCTCAGTGGGGTGGTCTGGGGAGGTATCAGAAAAAGAGGAAGCACCCTGTTAGAAAACCTGAGGCTTTGGTACTCTCTGTCCCAGTGGAGGCAATGGTTGAGGTTCTGAATGAAAGTGTGACAGAGTTGGCTGTTCTGAGAAGGAATGAACTGACTGAAGCAGGCATGACTCTCTCCATATCCTTGACAGCAGATCCACCCAGAGTAGGAAAGGACCCCAGATCCAAGAGGGGGGATCTCAGAGCCGTATTTCCTCCCGACCCCAAGAAGATCCCTCTCGAGCAGAAGCTGGAGCTAAGCTGATCCATGCCAAAGCCCCAAGGTGCACAGAAGGGTCTAAAAATATAGGAGTTGACTCCAGCCCCTTGGAATGGGACACGAAAAATACTGTTCGGAGAGGTCTCCAGTTTCGATTGAACCAAAGAACTCAGAGCAACTGTCGGATCTACAGGTAAGGATGTCTTCAGATCTGATGTAGTCAGTACCAAACAGCTCAGAACTATGATCTCTGAAACTTCCAGTGAAGTTAGAGGAGGAATTAAAGGAGGAGTAATTGAAGACTGAAGTCCCTGACCCACTGGGGTAGGAACTGAGGTGGTCCCTGTCACACATGTTGCCCAGAGAATTTTCCTCACCAACCTCTCCACATTATCTTCAGTAAGCCTTCTGGAAGAACAGGTGGACATGACAGATGGAGATCAGTGTCTTTTCAAGAATGAAGAAAGAAGTCTGTCTGGAAATTATTGGTGAATATTAAGTCCAAGGAATGAAAAAGGTAATGGAAGACTAATCTTTTATTTGAGGCTTCGGTTCTAAAGAACTCAGTACTGAAACATATCTTTTTTTCTTGATCTAGCGGAACTGAAGACAAGGTCAGACCTGAAGACTTATTGGTAATACTCTCAGATTCCAACGATTCCGTCAGAACCGAAGGCTTGGACAGTTTGGTTCTCAGATCCAAGTTAGAAGAAGGAACCAAAACCCTTACATTCTTCTAGCTTGGAACTGATGGAGAAGTCGGAGTCTAAGAACTTCTCTTCTTTGCCTTCTCTGAGACCTTACAGGAAGAAGAAGAGGCAGGACTAGAAACGTCAGATTTATCTTTATGTTTTCTTTTAAGTAAAGAAGTTGTTCCAGATATGCCCCCCCAAAAAGCGGAGGGAGGAAGTCCTTTAAGTATCATTTCTTTTTTTTTTCTCTACAAGAGCTCAATGGCTGAAAGTGCCAAATGGAGCAGTCCTCCAGAAGCTGTAGGGGCCCCAAACAATATACACACAGAAAATGTGTGTCAGAATAAGGGATTTTGTGACCACATTTCTCACAGCACTTAAAAACCTGACTGGCTTTTTTCTTTATCTGCCATTTGAAGAAGCAACGATACACACACACACACACACACACACACACACACACACACACACACACACACACACACACACACACACACACACACACACACACACACACACACACTCAACAACATGTTCAGAAGAGGCAGAGATAGATAAACAGGAAAACAGTTTTTTTTTTTTTTTTAGAAAAGGGAAATATTGACAATGATATTTCAAGGCTACACAAAGTGTAGAGGAGACGAGAAGAGAAACAAATGTCAGTGATATGCTAGAGCTACACAAATGTGTAATAGAGAGAAAGATAGGTTTAGAAGAGGAGATACTGGCAATAGTATTGGAGAGTACTATCATATGATAGGTTAAGGTTTAAGAACAGAATAAGGAAAAATAAGGCTTATAATAGAAAGAAAATTAAATAAATCACTTATCTGGCTCAAGAAACTATGGCACTACGTCTAACTCACAAAGCGGCAAATGAGATCTGAGGTTAATGGGATAGGTGCTTTGTGGGTAAGGGATGCGCTCGAGAGTTTTTGGTTCCTACAAGCTACTGCAGTGGCCAAGTCAGTTCTGAGGATCGGAATCGAACCCACAGGTTGAGGATAGAATGAAAACCAACATCATCAGATATAAAGATTTAGTGACCTTTAAATTAAATGTATCAAGTAAATTAAGAGAATCAATCCATTTATTAAATATTTTTGCAGTGGGAGAAATCTTAATATTCTTTTATTAGTAGTGTCAGAATTCCCAAAATACAGTTGAAATCTCCCCCTACTATTAAGTTACCTTTATAAGTGTTAGAAATGAGGTGTAGATATTTTTTTAACAATATTTTCCCCATACCAGGAAACCAATAGGTATTAACAAGGTCCATATTCTCTTATTAAACTTTAAAATAACAAAGGTGAAGAGACCATCCTGATCTTCATATTTATATATTATTTGGGGAATAACAGTGTTTTTCTTTCAAAGTATCATAACTCTTCTTCTTAAGATTTATACGAAAAATAAGAAGTTATGTACTCATCATAACGTTCCATCTGAGTAGGTATCTTCATTTGTCTGCAACCTTTGGGTATCGGATCCGATCTCGGATCCGAGCTGGCAACTTATTTCACAGCTAACAAATTCGAACTCTTAGCTCCTCCCCTTACCCATAATCCCCTGCTAACCCTGACTGACCTCAGATCAAGTTTGCCCAAATATAAGCAACTAACAGGCTAGATACGTCCTGAAGGAACTAAGGAAGGGACATCCAGAACTTAAATTCGAAGGTCAGGGGGAAGGAGGGGGGGGTGGTTGCAGACAAATGAAGATACCTACTCAGATGGAACGTTATGGTGAGTACATAAATTCTTAATCTGAAGTAGGAACTTCATTTGTCAGCAACCTTTGGGACAGAGTCCCCAGCTACCTAGATCGTGGGCGGCCATCATGGAAGGATGTTCCGGAGCACTGCAGAGCCAAAGGATGCTCTACCTCTGGAGATAACATCCAGCTTATAATGGTTGATAAAATATGGGATGAGGACCAAGTGGCTGCAGAGCAAATATCATCCAACGATACTCTAGACCTAAAGGCAACAGAGGTAGATATAGAACTAGTAGAATGCGCACGTACTGCCCGAGGTGCGGGCCTTCCAGAACTTTTGCAGGCTAAGAGAATGCACTGTGATATCCATCGTGACAGAGTGACTTTAGAAACAGATTTGCCTAAGTTAAATTTGGCAAAGGAGATGAACAACTGGTCAGATTGTCTATGACCAGCCGTCCTATGAATGTAGAAGTGCAGTTGTCTGTGCACATCTAACGAATGCAATTTGTATTCTCCTTTGTTTTGATACTTAGGAAAGAAGACAGGCAGGTTAATAGACTGATTGATATTAGCCTCTGCGGCCACCTTAGGAAGAAATGAGGGATTGGTCCTGAGGTATACTCTATCCTGGTGGAAGGCCAAGTACGGGGGTTTTACACAAAGGGCCTGAAGCTCGGAAACTCTTTTCGCTGAAGTAATAGCGACCAGGAACGCCGTTTTCCAGGATAAGTACTTAAGATCAACCGAAGCAGCAGGTTCAAAAGGGGGAGCTGTCAAGGCCTGTAAGACTAGTGATAAATCCCAAGGGGGTACAATGTCTTTGATAGGGGGTCTGAGCAAGAAAGTACCCTTGAGAAAGGTTTTGCACAATTTTGCCGTGATCAAAGGCCCTGATTCATGTCCCACATGATAATGAGAAATAGCTGCTAGTTGAACCTTGACCGTTGAGCAGCTAGCCCCCTGATGAAAAAGACCTGTAAGGAACTCCAACACAGTTGGCAACGGTGCTGTGAAGGGATCTAAATTATGATGCTCTGCCCAGATGGAGAAACGCTTCCACTTATTGCGACAGACCCTTCTAGTGGAAGGTTTGTGTGTTGCTACTAGAATGGCTTTAACTGAGGAAGAGATACCGGGAGTCCTGACTAGGAGTGGAACTGGAGCAGCCAAGCTGTCAGCTTTAGGCTGTCCAGATTCGGGGTCGGAAGACCTAGTGAGTGAGATATTAGATCCGGTAGGAGATCCAGAATCCAAGGAGGATTCACTAGGTGAGACCACAGGTAAGGGAACCACGTTTGACGAGGCCAGAATGGGGCAATGAGGATCATTCTGCTCCCCAACCGACTGGCTTTCTGTATGAGTTTCAGCATTAGGGGTAGAGGAGGATACTCAAAGCAGACCGGGAGGCCAAGCATGCACCAGAGCGTCTCTCGGGGATTCCCCGAAGGGGGGAATTAGAGCGAAGTAGCTGTTGCATTTCGTATTTGAGGGAGAGGCGAAGAGATCGCAACAGGGTTGCCCCCACACGGCAAAAATCCGCTTCGCTACCTGGGGATTGAGAGACCACTCATAAGGTGAAAGGATGGTGCGGCTGAGTCTGTCCGCTAGTATGTTGGACTGTCCCGGAATGTGCGTTGCAATAAGAAAGCGGATGGTGGAGATCACCCATTCCCACACTCTCATGGCCTCTCAACAGAGAGGATAGGACCTGGTTCCCCCCTGTTTGTTGATGTACCAGACAACTGACATGTTGTCTATCTGTATCGCAATAGTTCCTACAGGAAGAAGGTTGTGAAGTGCCTGCAACGCCAAGAGCACCGCCCTCATCTCCAGAACATTGATATGCAAAGAGGTCTATGTGTCGTTCCACGTGCCTTGGACCGTCCTGCCTGAGCAATGCCCCCCCCCCACCCGAGGCGAGAGGCGTCCGTGGTCACCGTGGCAAGGGGGAGAGGCGTGGAGAAGGGACGTCCCATATAGAGGTCCGGGGAGTGGAGCCACCACAAGAGAGCCCTCCTGCAATCCCTGTTGAGGGGAATAGGATGGCTTAGGGGGTAGTGTAGAAAGGACCACTGGACTTGAAGGGTCCACTGCAGGACCCTCATGTTGAGACGAGCCAATGGCAGAAGAGTGATTACCACCGCCATGGAGCCTAGAGCCCTCAGGACCAACTCCGCTGGTGGAGCTTCTAATTGGTGGATGGTCCGCACATGAAGCCTCAGGCTTTGCAGTCGTTCCGCAGTCAGGAATGCTAGAAGGTACCTAGTGTCTACTTTGGCCCCTATGAACTCTATCACCTGGGTCAGCTTGTCCATGTTGATAGTGATGCCCAGCCGGGGGGGCAAGTCAAAGGAAGTAGTCTCTGGCTGAGCAGAGTAGATGCCTTGTTGGGGCAGTCAGGAGCCAGTCGTCCAGGTATGGAAAAACCTGTATTCCCTGGAGTCTCAGGTGGGCCGCTATCACTGCTAATACTTTGGTAAACACCCTGGGGCTGTGGTGAGACCAAAGGGAAGGACCCTGAACTGGTAGTGACTGGCTCCCAGACAGAAGCGGAGAAACCTCCTGGATCATCTGTCCATCTGAATGTGGTAGTACGCATCCTTGAGGTCTATTGAGCACATCCAGTCATTCTCCCACAGAAGGGGGAGGATGGATTGAAGGGTGACCATCCGGAATTTTTGTTTGGTTACTAACAGGTTCAAAGAAGAAAGGTCGAGAATTGGCCTTAAGTCCCCCGTCTTTTTTGGCACCAAAAAGAACCTGGAGTAAAACCCTAGTCCGAACTGGCCTGGGGGGACGGGTTGGATGGCTCTTTTTTCTAGGAGCTGCTGAATCTCTGCAGCTGCTACCGCCCTCTGATCAGGTGGTACATCAGGGAGGTTTCTGATTTTGGGGACATGATACAGGGGAATGTGGTAACCTCTGGATATGATATGAAGCACCCAGCGATCCGTTGTGATGGACTCCCAGTCTGCCAGGTGCCTCGAGAAATGCCCCCCGACTGCCTCCAGGGTGGAGCAGTTGGGCCACCCCTCAGGGTTGCTGCGTGGGCCAATCAGAGAAGGATTCTCTGGACCCAAAATTTTTCGGGCCCCCTCTGCCTCTAGGGCGGCGTCCTCCCTGTCCTCCTCTGCCACGGAAGGACTGGCTGTCCGGAGCAGGTTGGGAATGTTGCGATTTCTGGAACCACATCTTCTTCTGTCCCTTTTGGTTCTTGGAGAAGGACATCTGGGGAGCAGAGAAGCGGACTCTGATGGCAGACAACGTCTTCCCATCCTTTTCGCTCTGGACTAAAGTCTCACGAACAGTCTTGCCAAATAAGGCAGAACCATCAAAAGGGGCACTCACAAATGATGCCTTGAAGGGTTCTGCAAAGACACAGTGTCGGAGCCAGGCCTGACGTCTCATGACTAGGCCTGCTCTGCTGGCTCTAGCGGCTCCCTCTGTGGCATGGGATAAAAGCCGCATAGAGGTATTCGATATTGATCTTAGAGTGGCCATGCAAGTGGAATACAACTGATTGCCTTCCGCCGACATGGACTTCGGGGGGGGAAGCACCGTACTCTTTGATAAGGTCTCGCTGCATCCTAATGACATGTGCCATGTAGTACAGGGACCTTACCTAGAAGGTCACTGAACTAAAGACCCGCTTCCCTAGGTGATCCATCGAGCGAGACTCTTTGCTCGGTGGATGCATAGAGGGGATCTCCCGAGCTAATTCCCTCTTGGTGGCTGCCGCCACCAACATGGCATCTACAGGGGGACCCTTGCTCCAGTGGGACCTCTCCGAATGGGGGCTCAGAATCTTATCGGGGCGCTTGGGAACTGGATCCACAGTGTCCGGCTCCTTCGACGCCCTGGAGGTAATCAGGTCCACCAGGGGGTCGGCTGGAGGGGACACCCAAGAGGTAGACGGGCCTGCTTCGAACGCCTCCAGGAACATGGATTTGTCAGAGGAAGCCTTGGGGGCATACCCCCCGATCCTAAGCATTTCCATGATGTCTCCGAAGGAGACATCCTCGGGGGGTGATCTTGGGCAGCCTTCCCCCTCATCCAAATCCGTATCTTCTGTTAAGAACTCGGGGGAGTCCACGTGCCTCCTCTTACACTTCCACTTGTGAGGAACATCCTCGGGGGGAGGGCTGTCTGAGTAAGACTCACCAACAACGTCCTGTTCCAGTGGAACGACCCGAGATGTCAAAGTAGGCTGTCCCTGAGGCCGAGTGACGGAAGCCTGACCCAAACAAGAGGGAGTGCGGGATGGAGTCGTAGCAGGGAGCGGGGGCCTGGATGCCCCCAACAGTGCCCTCTCCACCACCTCGAATGACGAGGGAGAGCTGCTCTCAGTGGGTTCCGAGAGCCGACCCTTGCCCGGATCCGAAGGGCGGATCGGAGCCGGTGCCAAGACCAACGGATCCGAGAGGCCAGTGTGCTCCGACCTGGATGGAGCCGAAAGCACACTAAACCCCCCGGATCCGAAGCTCAGAGCTGGCAAGCTCGAGGGGAGAGTCAGCGCCAAAGTACCCGATACTGTCGGCGACGACCCCGGCTCCGACGCTGCCTGACTCCGAACGCTCCGAACCCAGGAAGCGGGTCGGAGAAGGAGCTATCAGGGCAAAATAGGGTGTTGAGCTCCCCGCCCCGGAGGGGGGGGGAGGCAAGAGCAGTCCCATCTGCATTTGGGCCTGGATGAACCTTCTCATCACACGGTCCAAATCGGCTTCCGACAGGCTGCATGTTGATCTCGACGAGGCCACCGAGGCAGGCCAGGTGTGCCGTCTCGATGACCTCGACGGAGATCGGGTCTCCCCCTCCTCGGGACCCAGTGAAAAGCATGGAGACCAGGTCCGAGAAGGAGGAGACCTAGACCTGGAAGACCTAGAGGGAGAAGCCCACTTAGCTGGGGGGGCCGACGGGGAGGCCTTGGCCCTCCGCTTGTGGTGCTTCTCCTCTTCTTTTCCTTCCTGGCCTCCCCCTCCTTCGGCACAGAAGCGGGAGTTTGAGTCCCGGCCGGGGGGAGAGAGGCAGGAGTGGCCACCACCAAGGCCTGGGAGGAGGCCACAGAAGTACCGGAGGCCGAAGCCGAATCCGGGGGCAAAAGTCCCACCAGGATCAGCTTCGACCTCTGGTCCTTCAGTGCTCTGGGGTTGAACGCAGCGCAAATCGCGCAACCAGAGGATAGGTGTTCAACCCCAAGGCACCGGACACACCGAGTGTGGCCATCCGCCGGTGAGAGCTTATGGCCACACTCGGTGCACTTGGAGAAAATCAATTTTGGGGCCTCAGACATTTTTTTTTTTGACTACAAAAAAAAAAACCACACTCACACGCAAGGCCCCAACTTACAAGTGCACACTCACACACTACGAACCAGTGAAGGGAGGGGAGGAGAACACAATTTACCACAAAAAATAATTAAATATAGGATTTTTAACACTACGGAACCTAACCACACACACTTTAAGGAGATTTATATGTAATAGGTAATCAAAACCACTTATCTGAGCAGGAGCTCGTAACCTAGCTGCTGAGTCTAAGCGCGGCAAACTAGATCTGAGGTCAGTCAGGGTTAGCAGGGGGTTATGGGTAAGGGGATGAGCTAGGAGCTCGGATCTATTAGCTGTGAAATAAGTTGCCGGCTCGGATCCGAGATCGGATCCGATACCCAAAGGTTGCTGACAAATGAAGTTCCTACTTCAGATATCTAGTTTCCATTTGTAAGGGTCTACTCTGGTCCTGTTCAGTTGTCTGTCATACAGTTTTGTTCTGACAGAATGTAGGATACATGTAAAGTGAGATTGTGCTGTGAGGCTATATTCCAAGCTTATATGGCTAGTCTGCAAGGGGGAGAGGGGGGGTACAATTGTTTTTTCTGACTTGCTTGTTGGTGCACCACATAACTGGGGTATTGACTGTAACCACTTGAAGAGGTTCCAGGGACCAAAGATGGTTTTGAAAATTGAATGCCATCATCAGGGCAAGCATCTCCTTGATATATATGTGCTTGTGTCTTTCCTTGGTGTACCACATCCCCCACACTTTTATCCCTCCCAAAACTGCTCTCCAAGGAAAGTCTGAAGCTTCTGTGGTAACTATTTTAGCGTAGGACTAGGAAGGGAAAAGAGAAGACCTGGATTTAAGGATATCTGTTGTCTCCACCAAAAGATTTCTCTTCTGACAAACTACAGCAAAAATCTTTAGGACTTTCCTGCCACTTCATGAAGAAGCAGGTGAGAGGCTTTACAATAGCAGCAACTGGCCTTCAGCTCCCTCCTGGCAGATAAGCCCCTTTGGGAATCCTTCCAAACAGAAATATTTGCTATTTATATTTGTATTTAAAATGTTATTTGTTTTTATTTAATTTCTAACAGTTCTGTCCCTTTAAAAAGCCAATTATTTTTCTAATATTGGAAGTTTCCATCGGGGACTGCAATTTTTAGCTTTGGCTAATTTGGGGACTCAACTGGTGGAAAATGTACTTACTACTTGTATAAACTTCTTGTTTTTAAAGGAAAGCTTACTGTGGGGAAGTGTTTTAGTTGGGCAGGGATAACTATGGGTTATGTAGTACTTGTGTCCACACTGTGACAATTACCTGACATTTTTTCCTATCAAACGAAATAATTTGGAGAGGTTTCTAACAAGAGACAAACAAGGTAGAAAGGTAAATACTATAGTGTAATCAAAAACTTCACACACCTACCATTAGTAACAGCTCTCTGCACACACACACTAACCTAGTTGAAAAGAGGCACACTAAAACACCCCCCACACACACACACAATTCTTAGAATTGTAACTGCAGGAAAGAAAAGAAGGTTGGTTGTCATGGAGTGTACATAAGCACTACATTTAATATAACATAGAGGATTTCCTTTGTTATTCCTTTTCCACTAAAAAGTCAGCACAAACAGCAAATTTTGGTGACAGAATAGCCCCTTCACAAAAATAAATAGCAACTGCTATGAGAAGATTCAGTAAATTGATTTACCAAAACAATTAAAAATGCTGGTTTCTTAATGAGACCAGTAACAAATTTTAGTCAAAAATAGACTAAAATTGCATAAAAATGGTGTGGAAGGGATTCCCCAAATGGGACTTATTGGCCAGAAATGGAAGTAAAAGGCTAACTATCAATCTTTTGAAGCACATATGAGTGCTCCTGGGGGCAGCAGGAAGGCGCTGCAGTCTGGCACCCAGAATGCTGTTTTTCTTCACTAGGGAGGTCATTCCCTGGCAGCCTGGGTATATGTATGAAAGGGGAGGCATAGAATTTTGGAGATTGGTTGGCCAATGTATCTTAGGCAGGATGTAAACCCAATTAGTTTATGCTACTGCCGCAGTGAGACTGACAAACAACCAGCATTGTGTTAAGTACATAACTATGATATCTTAGATTATCCAGTCCACCCAGTCCCAGCTAAGATCCTGAGTGACACTTGCTTAACACCATAGAACATGGTGGCCCCAAGGGAATATCTAAACCTAGATACCACATCCCACTTGTAACGTTTGCAGAAAGTATGCATAGATACCCAGGTTGCCACTGCACAATAACATCAATTGAGGAGTTTTTTAAAGAATGCAAAGGAAATAGTAACTGCTCTGGTTGAATGAGCCGTTGTTTTGTATAGAAGGAATCTGTTACATAAAGCATAAATTTTGGAAATGCATTCAAAAAGCCATCTGGATAAAGAAACTTTACAGACCTGTTGTCCCAATACAGCTTTAGAAAAGGCATCAAATAAATTATCATATTTTCTAAACTGCTTTGTTCATTGTAAGTAAACATCAGTTGTCTTTGAATATCTAAACAATGAAAGAGGTATTCTCCACAATTAGAACAGGAAGGAAAAAGAGAGGGAAATACAGATGCTGGTTTGCAGTAGGCCCCATGGTCACTTTTGGCAGAAAGGAGGGATTTGTATGTATGAAAACCCTATCCCTATGCAAGACTATGTAAGGGGCCTTGCAAGATAAGTCTTGGAGTTTTGAAATTTGCCTTGTGGAAGTAACTGACTCTAGAAAGAGTGTCTTTCAGAACAGCAGTATCACATCTATAGAAAGGGCTGCCTGAAAAGGAGGATAAGTCAATTTTTCTAAGACAAAGCCGAGATCCCAAGGTGGTGTGGGATGTTTAATAAATGCTTCGCATATCCTATGGGAAGCAAGAGATTGAAAGCTAACTTTTTTGCTTAAATTAGAGATATAGTACAGTCGTGTACACTTACCATAAATGTAGATGTTCGAGTGTATTCTCTGTTGCAGTCATTACATTTGGGTAATCCTGCTGGCAGGTTGCCCTCAGTCGGCCTGAATTCCAAAGTCTTGGGCCCTGCGTCGGCTGCTGTCGGCTCTTCCCTGACGTCAGGTCATCAGGGGTATAAAAGAAGCGGCCGATGCCATTTTCTTCAGTTTTTCTTGCCCCAGATGCCAGGTGCCCCCTAAAAGGGTAGCCAAAATTTATATATATATATATAAACATACATGCACCAATGTAAACTGTACCTTCATCTACAAGTAAATACACCACATAGGTTGTATAAATCAGAGAAGGAAAGATAAGTTCCAGTAGAAAAAAGGGGATGGCAGGTGGGTAATCTGGACTGCAACAGTGAATACACTCGAACATCTACATTTATGTTAAGTGTACACAACTGTACTATGTTCTTCGTGTTTCACTGTTGCAGTCATTACATTTGGGTAGAGTCCCAAAGCTATGGTTGGGAGGCTGGAACTAAACAGCAGTAGGAGCGGCTATGAGGCCTTGCAGAACTGCAGTGGCAAAGCCTGCCCTGAATTTAGAGTAGAGTGGCAGATGATAATGCTTTGTAAAGGTGTGCACTGATCTCCAAGTAGCAGCTTCTAAAATGTCTTTGGTTGGCACTCCCCTGAGAAAGGCTGCTGAAGTGGCTGCAGCTCTGGTTGAATGTGGCCTAATGTCCTTAGTCACTGGCTTGCCATGGTGAAAACAGCAGAAATGAATGCAGTGGCCTATCCACTTTGAAATAGTCTGCTTTGAGCTACCCTTTCCTTGTGATCCTGTAGCATATGCCACTAGTAATTGCTCTGTCTTCCTGAAAGCTTTGGTTCTGTCCAAGTAGAATCTAAGCTGTCTGTGTACGTCCAAAGAATGCAGTATTCTCTCCCCCTTGTTCTGTGGATTTGGATAAAAAGTTGGCAGATGAATAGTTTGGTTAAGAGCCACACTGGACACCACCTTAGGCATAAATTTTGGGTTTGTATTCAGAGAAACCCTGTCTGAATAAAACATGATAAAACGTTCCACAGCCATGAGTGCCTGTAGCTCTGAAACTCATCTTGCAGAAGTTATTGCTAGGAGCAGAGCTGTTTTCCAAGATAAAATCTTTATATCAGCAGTAGCAACTGGCTCAAAAGGAGGCAGTGTGAGTTTTTCTAAGACATAGTTGAGGTCCCATGCAGGTCAAGCCATTACCCCCAAGTGCCTTCCTGAAGTGTGAGAAACTGTAATACACATTTGTAGTTGAACCTAATGTAAAACACACTGAAATCATAACTGAACATGTAAACTACATTATACAGTTAAGATTCAGTGTGTTTTTGCATTAAGTTCACATTAAAGTTTTACTTCTAAATCCATTTAAAAGATTGTTGATAAAGCAAGTGGTGGCAGCCAATCAGATTCTTGCAATCCCAGCCACCACTTGCGTACCATTTGGCATTAATCATCTAGTGCGGATTACTTCAATTTACCATTTCTCTGCTTAGATTTGCTAGAACCTTACCTATTTAATTAAAAGCAGTTATGTGTAATAGAAACATACCCTGCAGTTTTATATAATTATTCATCATTAACACCATTTTGGTTACCAGGGTTTACATCACACACTCCAGTTAAACAGGCATTTAAACAGATGTGAACATTATAAATTTTGGCACCCCTTGTGTGTAGAGCTGCTTTACATTTGTAAAACAACCTGAAAATGTGGTGGGGCGGGCTGTGTTAAACCCCGGTGGTGTTAAAAAAAATGTGCATGTGGTGAAATGCGAGTTTTTACTTTCTACACACTTCTATAAAATGCCCTTCCCATGTCTATTTCATAAAGTATGTATAGGTGTATATAAACAACATTCATAGTATTGAAAATGTTGGAGTTCTTATTTTTTTGTGTAAAGTACAGAAACGTGTGTGTTCAGGAGTTAAACACCGTAGGCAAACTAACGAGCACCCTTAAAATTGCCGTTTTTACTTAGCAAAACTATCCAACAATTTTAGTTCTTGACTAACAAAGTTAACATTTTAAATGATGTAATAAAGTATACTATGGCTGGTGGTATTACCTGAATGTTTGTGGTGGTGGTGTAGGGGCTGGTGTGTGGGTGGCATAATAAGGTCAGTTGTCATAGGTGATCCGGAACAATAAGCACGAATGGTAAGAGAAATTAAAAATAAAACCTTTGAAAAGCTTATAAAATTCTCATAACTGTAAAATTTAGTGTTGATTTAACAGACGATGCATGTATGCAAAAAAAAATATATGGAAGATGTGAAGGTCGTTTCATGCTCCTGTTTGCTATGTGGGAATATCCCGATATGGAAAGAAAAGGTCAGTAGGGTGATCCATGGTGTGCAATTTTGGAGTAGCTCAAATTAAAACATATTGACTAGTGAGGGTAATTCATGGGGGTTAGTCCTGCGTCCAGAATTTACATGTAAGCAAAAGCATAATTTAATCTGTTTTGGTTGTCTAACTGGTTTAAGACGAAGACTGGCAACCTGCTAAGATACAATTAAAAGAGTTCCTTTGTTGTCTGCATGCACAAATTGCGCCCAAGTTGGTAGTTTAGCGCTAAGCTTGGATAGTATTGTAGTCTATATCTAACGTCGTAGGCATGTGGACTGACTCTTCTTTGCTCTGATAATCTGAAACTTTTTTAGATTAGTGACACAAGGATTCGTTGTGGCCTCTGTTTGCTTTCTACTGGAGTTTGAATGTGCTCCATTTTAGTCTATGGAACTGGTAGGATGGTGCTTGGTTTAATTGGAGAATGACGGGTGCAATTTGTCATGTTCGCACGGTCTGCTCATTAGTTATCAGTGACAAGTGTTGATACATCCTCCTTTTCCTGTGTTTCTGTTGCTTTCCATGAGAAAGAGACTATGGCACCCTCTCTTTACAGCAGCTTGCTACGCTGTCTTTGAGGTGGCCGGGAGGTGGATTGGCATACCATCAGTGCATCATTATCCAATTACTTGTTTTTCTTTCACAGTGGGAAGTTATCTTTACAAAGAGGCACAGAATAGGTGATATTTTTCTTTGTAGAAGTTAGCCGTAGGTGGATGCAATTGCTTGGCTGCTAGTGCCACAATTATGGGATGCTCGGTGCCATCGAATAAATTACATCCCACTTTACCAATCAGAATGCAATTTTGTTAGAACTTATAGACATAGCTATGCAGCTTGGATTCCTCACTTTGAGGCAAACGTTTAATGTCCAGCTAGACAGTTGAATGGTTTCTCTATGTAACTTTTCTGGATTGTTTTGGTTTATTCATGGACTGAAACTTTACTCTGCATTTCATTGGTCTTTTTGGTAGATTGTCTCTAAGTAACTGCCAAGAAAATATTCATAAGGTGAGTGCAGTTTTTGTCAAAGAAAAATTTGCTGTTGATAGAGTAAGAATTATTTATGGTTGTGCCTTTCAGAGTTTTAAGGCGAAGCATGGTGTGCAAGGTGGTGGGGAGTAGAGGATGGATTATCTTTTACGAAAGATAAAACTGTCTGGATGAAGTGATTATTGAAGTCGATGGTAATGTCATCTCTGTTATTATTAATTGATGGTGTGATTGCTTGACAAGGGTGGAGAAGAGTTTTCAGTGATGCCCAAATTTTGGGATATGTTGGTGTTTTCCCTGGAGCTTAGTATAGAAGTTTTTTGTCTCTTCTAAAATGGGATTTGCTATGATGTTTGAGATATCTGAAACGCTGCCAATTGCTTTGAGATCCAGCTTTGTCCCTGGTGTGCATAACTTGTGTTTCTTGTGTTAACCAAAGTGCTGGGTTACATTTTTTCTTTTTGCTCTGATGGGAGCCACTTCTTTTAGTATATTTGGAAATAGTTTGTTAAATTCTGAAACTGCTTCTAGAGGCATATTTTTAGAATATTCCACTTATGAACTGAATGTTGGAAGGAAAAGTTTTTAATTGCAATTTGCTAAGGTTGCTGGCCTGTTTATATTGTGGTTGTCATATGGTAATTTAGTTTGCAGGCCTGTTTATGTCTGTCTGTGCTATTAGTCAGGTTGCAAGCCTGTTTATATTCTGGTTGTCTGTGGCTATTATTTTACTGGCTTATAGCAATGGTAGGAAGATGGTCACTGATGATGTCTGGTAGGCAACCACTGGGGTCTAGTTTGTTTCGAGATAAGAATTTAATCCAGTGTAGATTTTCCAACGTTTTATTAAGCCTAGTTGGGACAATCAGGAACAAAGAAGTGCATAGCCAAACATAACCTATAGTTATGGAAGTGAATTTGGTATCCTGAAGCAACAATTCAGGTGCAGTGATGCCTTTATAATTTTGATACAATACACAGTAGAAAAGGCAGGATGGACATTCTACTCTGTTCAACATACATAAAAACTGCCGAATACATGAATGTAGAAGAGAAATAGTTACACACACACAATATTACATAGAAAATGTTGAGGTGGGGCACATAGGAAGGAAATGTTAAATAGAAAAGAATTTTGGTTGTTTCAAATGTACAAACTAGGAAAGTATCTACTGCAGAAACTGAAGGAAATAATGAAGGATATGCCACGGGTGGTCTATAAAGGGAAGATGGGACTATTATTACTAGTGACTAGGAAATATCAGTTGTAAAGAATGCCACATATGGAGACATCACAAACCATTCTCAAGATTTCTCAAGCAGAGGAACACAGGAATACTGGACAAGCAATCACAGGAACCAAGCTATGCACTTAAAAGTTCTTGCCACCCATCACATGCACATAATCATGTTCAGCTGGTAAACTGAGTAAGGCTGTACATGAAAATTGTGTTGTAAATTTTTTGTCTCTCCAGCCATTGCCAACACTAACTTTAAAGGTAGACAAATTAGTACCTGTCCTGACCTATAGTAACTAATTCCAAAGGTTGGCCTGTAGTTGTAACTAGTTCCATAGCCTAGGATTACATTAAGTTTGTAGTCTATCACTCCAGTGATATTTGCTTATTAGTTTGGGAAGAAAAAAAAAAAAGAGGTTAAATAGGATTGGGTCTTTTGTGGTTCAAAAAGCATGGCATAGGACACCTCAGAGCAGTGGGTGGGCTACTGAATATAAGAATAGTTATTCTAATCTGTCAGAATAGTTGAATGACTTAGACTTTCATTTTCTTGGTTTGATGACCTTGGGGCGGTTTGGTTGGATCTGTACATGCACATCTGCTCTACACCTGGGTGCCAGCAATCATAGTTGTCTTTATCTGGAGCCAGCTAAGATGTTCATTATAGTGACAAAATTGTCAGGGTATTGTCCAGGTATAGGCTGCTACTACTGATGACTGGTGAGGACTTTCACTGGTGTTTGACAATGATGGAGGCAAGGAACAGAAGCATGACCTTTCTTCCTGCAACGTATAGCTGCTTACACTGCACCCATGTCACATCTCTGCACATGTGTGATTACCATGCCAGACATGCATGTGGAAACGTTTCATTTTGGGTGCAGGTATACCTGGACATAATTACGAGGATGTTGCTTGGGGAAATAATTCATTGTGTATCAGGGAAGTACTTCTGCATACATGGCCTCATTGCTGAAGTGACTGCTGGGCCAATTTGGGTCCTTTTGGTGCCTGTGCATACAAACTGCAAACAACTGGAAGGGTTACTGGGGACATATAGACAGTCAGTCTGCAAATTACATTGGGTTACATTACTTATAGTATAGCACAGAAGACAAGAAATCACTTCTGCTTGTATTATTCTACTTATGATTACGCTGCCTTATAAAGGTTATCACTAGGTGACTACTGACAGGATGGAGCTACCATATTTTTTGTGCATTTATCCAGGCTTTGTCACTTATGCGTGGAACTTAGGTGGGAGGAAGGGCTCTGTAATATCTAAGTGTTATGCTATTTGACTGAATGACCCCAGTCTTCTCCTTACTGATGATAATGAGTCTGTGTTACATAACAGCTGCACAATGTAAAATAATGAATGCCTACTCAACAGCTTATATGCAGCAATTATCACCTGTGTCTCAGCATGCATACCTTTGCAGTAATGAAAGGAAGGTCATTAGCAATATGTGCAGTTACACTATAGCAGTTAGTCATTATCACTTTTCTGGGAAAAGTCTCAGCTGCTGTCACTGTTATTCACAGAAGTAGAAGTCATTATCACTTTGATGAATACACAAGCCAGGTTGTGTTTTTTTCTCTGCTTGGAGTCACTGCAAGCAACCCCCCCCCCTCATTCTTCATCAACTGCCTACCCTCCTAAACCCCTGATTTTTTTCTTCCTGTAAATATATATATATATATATATATATATATATATATATATATATATATATATATATATATATATATATATATATATATATTTATATATATACATATACACACATATGCATATATAATTTTGGTGATTGTGCATATCTCAACATATATATATATATATATAAAAAAAATATATATATATATATATATATATATATATATATATATATATATATAAAATATAATATATATAAAATATATATACATATACATATATATATATATATATATATATATATATATATATATATAAATAAATATATATATATATATATATATATATATATATATATATAAAACATTTTGGTGATTGTGCATATCTCAACATTTTCCTAAAGGGGTCATTTGGGTGAATGTTTCATTTTGGGACAACTGTATAACATGTAGTAATGAAGATGTTGGTAGGGTAATTAATTCATTTATGTACCAGGGTAGTGCTTGACTGCTTCAGACTGCTGAAGATCATAATACAGATATGATGTAACAAGTATAGGTTATCTATAGCTCGGGTTTCTGTGAGGGTTATTATAATTTTTTTGTTTATGTATCCAACTTTCAGGAATAATTTATCATCTGTTTACTGCACTGAGGAAAACTGATGGGTCTTACTGTAACCTGAGTGATTGTCAGATGCAATAACTGAAATTAGTGTTCCATCTACCCTGAGCCCAACATTCTTGTGCTGCCCATTGGAAGGAATGATGTCCTCAGTCAACCACTCGGAAGGTTACGGTTTCAAATCACAGCAATTTTTGAACATCTGCAGTCGTGGTGGCCATGTTGTCATTTTGTTTGGTCTGACATAATTCCTCGACAAATATGGAAAACAGCAAATAGTCAACGGGCAGCGCATAAGGCCAGACATTTACAGAATGGGTTCATGCATGGCTTGATGCTAAGGGTCGGTGGATCTACAATCTGTCATGACAGCATCACCACAGAAGATGTTCACCTGTTCAGAAGGGATGGCGTTCACCTAACTGAGGAGAGCATTGCATTGTTCTTGACTGACTTCCACAATGGTGTGAAGAGAGCTATGCAGGATTGGTAATATGCAGCTTGTGAGAAGAATGGAAAACACCCATGACCGAGTAGGGAACAGTATGGTAAGTAAAACTCTATTATGAAATGTGTTGTGTAAAATATATTTTTCTGAGTTTGGCAAATGACTGTGGTAAGGAGCTGGTAAAGATGATGAGAAAGAACAACTGTTTCAGAAGAGTGCTAGCACGTACAATTTAATATGTCAGTAACCATTCTGCATGTACCCATTCAGCAGTATATTGGCTACACCAAGAATGTGTATATTTACAATCATATGCATCTACATGGTAAAACAACTGGGTCTAAATGCTGTACGCATGTACAGATATCATTTTTTATTACTCAGGTTATGGAAATTATGATTGCTTTTCATATTTTGGTACATAACTTTGTAATGGAGCATCAGAATGTGCCAAGTTGTACCTCATTTAGAAGACATTATTCATTGCTCCAACATGGTAAAAGAACTGCGCATATATTTTGTACACATATACAGATATCAAAGTTTGTTTCGGACTTAGGTTATGGAAATTATGATTTTTTTTCATATTTTGGTAAATAACTTTACAAGGGAGCATCTGAATGTGCCAAGTAATACCTCATTTTGAAGACAGTATTGCTGGTTCCAACATGGTACAAAAATTGTGCCTGTATGTGGGACACGTGCAGATATCAAAGTTTGTGTTGGACTTGGGTTATGGAAATTATGATTTTTTTTTTCATATTTTGGTAAATAACTTTGCAAGGGAGCATCTGAATATGCTAAGTAATACCTCATTTTGAAAACAGTATTGATAGTTCTAACATGGCAAAAGAATGGTGCCTGTATGTTATACTCGTGCAGATATCAAAGTTTGTTTTGGACTTAGGTTATGGAAATTATGATTTTTTTTTCATATTTTGGTAGATAACTTCGTAAGGGAGCATCTGAATGTGCCAAGCAATACCTCATTTTGAAGACAGTATTGCTGGTTCCAACATGGTAAAATAATTTTGCCTGTATGTTAACCACATGTGCAGATATCAAAGTTTGTTTGGAATTAGGTTATGGAAATTATTATTTTTTCATATTTTGGTAAATAACTTTGCAAGGGAGCATGTCAGTGTGGCAAAGTAATACCTCATTTTGAAGACAGTGTTACTCCTTACAACATGGTAAAAGAACTGTGTCTGTGCACTGTACACATGCACAGATATCACAGTTCGTTTAGTCTTGTACGATTATGAAAATTATACATTTACAATACTTCTCATTATTATGCCCATATCTTTGCAAGGGAACATGGTGATCACACAAATGATGCATCATTTTGAAGCTGACATTCAGATGCACAACTTCTACACTGATATGTAGGCTCTGTCTGTTACAGGTAATGAGATATTATGCTTTGTTTATTTATCAATTATGAGAAATATGTTAATCATATTTTTGTGAATATCTCATGAAAAGAGCATCCCACAGTAATGGTTAAGGTATCATTTTAAAGCTGACATTCATATTAACAAATTAAATTCAAATTGTATGGGTCTGCATGGTACATTGACCAAGATATTATGCTTTGCTTTTCCAAAAAGGTAAAAAATATGCACAATATCAGCCTTCCTTGCCAAATATTTAATAATGACTTTGATATGCACTATCAACATTTATACTGTTGGAATGGTCAGTGTCTGCTGAACAACTTTCGCGTTTACATTTTTAGTCTAGCTCTTATAGTTAAAGAGTTATGAACATTTGTTTTATGTATGGTATTACAAATGGATTTTCTGAAAATGAGCTCAGGCTGCACTGTTGTTCCTATGGTGGAATTAAGCAGGCAGCTTTTCCTGAGCTGCTCCGGAGTGAATGAGTTAATAAAGGATGAGAAAAGACTGGTGGCTCTGTATTGTAATGAGCCGAAATGGGAGAGGCATGAATTTTAATTGATGAAAAAGATAGGCCTTTGTCCAGCATCTCAGTTAAGTATTGTAAAATCTGAGGGATATTTGGCACAGCTGTATCAGTTCCTTGCGCCTGGTTCCAAGCACAGAATCTCTTCCATCTCCAGCATAAAATTTTCTAGTACTAGGCCTTCTGGCTTCCAAAATGACATCCATCACAGCTTTACTGAAAAGTGTGTTTTGTATGACTACATTATCCGCCATGTAGCCAGGTTTAGAGTCCTGAGTTGGCTGTGCAGGATCTGATTGTTTTGCTGGGACAGTAGATGAGGTATCTGAGGTAAGGTCCAAGTTGGGCATTGAGACAAGCTCCTTAGGATTGGGTACCAGTACTGGCGGGGCCAGTCTGGAGCAATCAGTATCATCTTTGGCTTCTCCTGTTTGACCTTTAGGAGTACCTTGGGGAGGAGAGGCAGTGGGGATAAGGCATATACTGATAGGTTTTTCCAGCTGAAAGATAGGGCGTCCACTTTCCATACTTGTCTGTGATAAGTCCTTGTGCAGAATCTTTTTAGTTGGAAGTTGTGAGTGGAGGCAAATAGATCTATGTCTGGGAATCCCCATTTCCTTGTTATCATGTGGAAGACTTGTGGATCCAGCTGCCATTCGTGGGGGTCCATGAGGTTTCTGCTTAGTTCGTCCGCCAGAGTATTGTCCTTTCCTGGCAGGAATTGTGCCTGCAGATGAACTTGGTAAGTCAATGCTGTGTCCCATAAAGCCATGGCTAGTCTGCAAAGGAGGTAAGAATGCGTGCCTCCTTGCTTGTTTATGTACCACATGATCGTGGTATTGTCTGTCTTTATCATAAATTAGGTCCTTGAAGGCTGCCAGGGCATTTTGAACAGCTAGCATCTCTTTTTGATTGATATGTAGATGCATTTGGTTTGTGGACCATGTGCCCTGAATGCATCTTCCTGCCATGTGGGCCCCCCCCAGGCATAATCTGATGCATCTGTTGTTAGGTTTTGCCTGGCTGGGGGTAATGTGAATGGCTGTCCCTTGTTCTGGTGACAAGCCTTTGTCCACCATCGAAACTCCTGTTGTAGGCAGGGAATGAGAGTAATCATTGTTTCCAAGTTGTGGCAATGTTGAGACCAAACACTTTTTAGGTACCACTGAAGTTTCCAGGTACCACTGAAGTTTCCTCATATGCAGTCTTGTATATGGAATTAGTAGGATGTAGGATGCCATGAAGCCCAAAGCCTGCAGAATTTTCCTTGCAGATAACTGGGCCTTTGTTGCCATTACTTTGAAATAGGTAGTCAGTTGCCTTTGTTTGTCTGGCGTGAGATAAGCCATCTGGGCAGTTGTATTTAAGCTTGCACCCAGGAATATTATCTCTTGTGAGGGTACTAATGTTGATTTCTTTTCGTTGACTGTGTACCCGAGGCATGTCAGAAGTCTTTTCACAAACACCAGATGCTGTAGAAGAATGTCCTTGTTCTCTGCTTGAATTAGGCAGTCGTCCAAGTAAGGATATATTTGTATTCCTCTTTGTCTGCAGAATGCAATTACTGGTGCCAGGCACTTTGTAAAGACCCTGGGAGCAGTAGATAAGCCAAAGGGCAGTGCAGAGAATTGGTAATGCATTGAGCCAGCCTTGAATCTGAGGTATCTTCTGCATGACTGCCTGATTGGGACATGCAGGTATGCCTCTTTTAAGTCTAAAGTCACAAGCCAAGCCTTTGTGCCCAGCATGGGCAGAAGCTGCTGCAATGTCAACATCCTGAATATTGGTATATCCAGGTATGTGTTTAGGATAGATAGATAGGTCCAGTATTGGTCTCCAGACTTTGTCTTTTCCGGGCACCAAGAAGAGTCTTGAGTAAAATCCTTGTCCCTGCTCTTGCTGTGGTATTTGTTGGATGGCCCCCATGTCCATGAGGGATGAGACTTGTTTTTGTGCCTCTGCCCATTGATTTTTTTGGCAGATCTGGCCAACCATTTGCCTTTGACAGGGAATGGAAGTGAAACTTGTAGCCTTGTGACACTATGTTTAGAACCCAGTAGCCTTGTGACACTATGTTTAGAACCCACTTGTCCTGGGTTATAATGTGCCAATTTTGAGAAAAAAGTGCTATTTTTCCCCCTAAGGGTGCTGCCAGGAGATAAGTGCTTGGCGCAGGCAGGGGGAAGTCATTGGGACTGTTTCCTGAAAGGTTGTGATTTGTCTTCTCCACTTTTGGAGGTAGAAGCACCCCATTGCTTTGACCTGCATGACCCATGCACCTGGGATCTGCTTCTGGATCTGCCCCTTTGAGGTCTGTCTGAGGCAGGAAAGGACCAATTCTTTGTAGGCCAGTGTCTACTAAACCTAGGCGGCTGTACCTGTAAAAAATCTTTGAAAGTTTGCATAGATTTAGCTTTGCCCTCCATTTTCTTTAACAACTCTTCTGCCTTAACACCAAACAGAGAATCATGCTGTAAAGGTGCATCTAATAATTTAACTTTGACATGATCAGGCCGATTATGTTCCTATAACCAAGCATGCCTCCTAATTATTGAACCCATAACTGCGGCCCTGCAGGAGGCCTCCAGAGAATCAAAACCACATAGCAAAGTATGCTTTCCAACTTGTTCAGCTGCATGCAATATATCCTGCATTTCCTTGTTTTCTGCACATTCAGAGTTTAACAACATTTTCTGTTTAAGCAATGCCAAGACATGTTGCTGATATTTGAGCATATGAAATTGACAGTTTAAGGCCCTTATAGCCAAGGTAGCCGATGTGTAAACCTTCTTTCACCATCTATCCAATGCCCTGGAATCTCGTGGTAGCGTTTTTTGCAGCAGAAGCCTTAACCCCTTTGGGACCCTGTGAAATAGTTTCTGGGTCTGCAGCAGGATTTTTGAAAAGGAATTTATGAGAATCAGGAACCCTGTAATATCTGTCAGACTTAACAGGAGCTGGAGGTAAGGAGTTAGGGGTCAGACTAGACTATGCAAACACATAATCTACAATGTTTAACACAGGTGGAATGGCTAGAGGCCTGTGGTGCGGTAATAAAAGAAAGTCCCTGAGCCTCTTTTTAGATTCTGAAAAATCTTGGCTCTCCAGTGGAAGTGCTCCCTCATGGTATGCAAGGTTTCCCCAAAAGAATAGTCTTCAGGAGGAGAAGCTGAAGGAATAGATTCTTCAGCATCAGAATCCTCATGGGGGGAAGAGAATATTCCTGATCAGAAGAGGAATCAGAAGAAATAGAAACCTGATCTGAAGATTCATAGTCTGTCTCTTGCCTAGGCCTCTTATCAGGAGGGGGATGGGAACCCCTGATCAAGGCAATCAAGTCTTCGGCCATTACGAGCATCTGTTTTTTGGGCATGGAGGCCTGTCCACGTAGCTCTGGAGTTTGTTTTTTTGTCTTTGAAGTTGCTTTAGTCTTTGCCTTTGAAGTTGGTTTACTGTACAGATGCTTAGGTCTGAAAACACCCTCAGAAGCCGGTGCCTGCTCAGCGGCTCTGAACCCATCTGAAGGAACAGTGTCTGAGGCTCCAATACCTTGAGTTTCCAGTGGCATAGCTGACTCCACGTGGGAGTCGGTAGCGGCCTGCGACTCTAAAGTAGCGGGCGTCAGGGGCTGCGAAAGCGCCTCACTGAGAACCAGCGAACTGGTGACTGGCTTAGGAGAAGCTTCGTCATCGGCTTTGGGCCTCGGTTGCCTATCTTTTTCTTTTTCTTTGCATTTTTTGTGAACTCCGGTAATCGGATGGCTATCCGACATTTTTGGATAATTAAACATGCGTCCAAAATAGTTTAATGCAAAGTCATACCAACGCTTAATAGTGCGTTGGTTGAATCTAGCACAAAACCGACAACCTGAAATGTTATGGTCAGGTCCTAGGCAAGGAATATAGTAGGAATGAAAGTCCTTATGAGGTATTTGCTTTCCACAAGAAATACAATTATTAACTTTTTCTGACATCGGTCTGGAGCAAGAAAAAAGTTTCCCCAACGGGGTATTTAGCTTTAATGAAAACTTTGGATCTGAAATTCAAACACGAAAATCTCAGGAGTCGGCCGACCAGCACTTGCGAACTGCTTCTGATTTGGGCACCGCGCGGCAAGAAAGACTGAAGAAAATGGCGTTGGCCGCTTCTTTTATACCCCTGACGACCTGACGTCAGGGAAGAGCCGACAGCAGCCGACGCAGGACCCAAGACTTTGGAATTCAGGCTGACTGAGGGCAACCTGCCAGCAGGATTACCCAAATGTAATGACTGCAACAGTGAGACATGAAGAACATCTGCCTAATTAATTTTATTGGTGGAGAAACTACATCCTGCATCAAAAAGAGATGGTAAAAGTAAAGAACAGAACTGACTTGGTAGAAAAAGGGCTCAGTCCTCTCTAAGGAAATTAGAAGTTATGTACTCACCATAACGTTCCATCTGAGTAGGTGTATTCATTTGTCTGCAACCTGTGGGTTATGGATCCGATATCGGATCCGAACCGGCATGGTTTTCCAGCTATGGATCCAAGCTCTCAGCTCCTCCCCTCACCCATAATGCCCTGCTCTACCCTCATGACCTCAGATCGAGTTTGCCAAAGCAACAATGCCCTAAAAAGGGTAACAAAGAATATGCAGGAAACTGAAAGGCCAGGGGGATAGGAGGGCGGGATGGTTGCAGACAAATGAATACACCTACTCAGATGGAACGTTATGGTGAGTACATAACTTCTAAATCTGAAGTAGGATATTCATTTGTCTGCAACCTGTGGGACAGAGTCCCCAGCTACCTGAATCTTGGGCGGCCATCATGGAAGGATATTCCGGAGCACCGCGGAGCCAAAGGATGCTCTACCCCTAGATGCAAGATCCAACTTATAGTGGGAAATAAACGTATGAGATGAAGCCCACGTGGCTGCTGCACAAATATCATCTAGAGGAATCCTAGCCTTGAAGGCTGCCGAGGTAGATACTGACCGGGTTGAATGGGCATGAACACCCTCCGGTGCGGGCCTTCCTGAAGCTTGATAAGCCAATAAAATGCACTGTGAAATCCAGCGGGACAGAGAAACTTTAGAGATTGGCTTGCCCAAATTGAATTTTGCAAAGGAAATAAACAGTTGGTCGGATTGCCTATGACCAGCTGTCCTGTTCAGATAAAATCTAAGTTGCCTGTGAACATCTAGTGAATGTAGCTTATATTCACCTTTGTTTTCATATTTAGGGAAGAAAACAGGGAGGTTAATGGATTGATTGATGTTTGCTTCAGAAGCGATTTTAGGAAAAGACGGGTTGGTCCTGAGGGAGACACGGTCCGGATGAAATACCAAGTAAGGAGGTTTAGCTGATAAAGCTTGAAGTTCAGAAACTCTCTTGGCTGATGTAATGGCTACCAAAAAGGCTGTCTTGTAGGACAAGAATTTGAGATCCACCGTAGCCGCTGGCTCGAAAGGAGGAGCGGGCAAGGGCTGTAAGACCAAAGAAAGGTCCCAAGGAGGAACTGCTTGTTTTATAGGGGGCCTGAGAAGAAAAGTACCTTTAAGAAATATCTTACACAATTTGGCTGACATAAGAGGATTAGAGTCATGGCCAATGTGATAGTGAGAAATTGCAGCCAGTTGAACTTTGACTGTGGAACTGCTGGCACCATCGTTAAAGAGAGTGGTTAGAAAGTCAAGCACTAAAGGGAGAGGAACCGTGAAGGGATTCAGGCCTTGCCGCTCCGCCCACACAGAAACGTTTCCATTTGCTTGGTAAACCTTTCTAGTGGATGGTTTATGAGCCGCCACCAAAATAGCCTTTACCGGTGAAGAAATACCGGGAGTCCTTATCAAGAGTGGAACTGGAGCAGCCAAGCGGTCAGCTTCAGGTTGTCCAGGTTCGGAGGAGGAATGCAGGATGGATGGGATATCAGATCCGGGATGGGATCTAGAATCCAAGGAGGATTCACCGAGTGAGACCTTAGGAAGGGAACCAGATCTGTCGAGGCCAGAATGGAGCAATGAGAATCATTCTGCAACCCACCGAGAGGCTTTCTGAAGAACTTGCAGCATCAGAGGCAAGGGTGGATAGGCATACAGAAGACCGGGTGGCCAAGCATGCACCAGAGCGTCTCTTGGGGTACCTCCGGGAGGAGGTATTAGAGCGAAAAAACTGTCGCACTTGGTGTTTGAGGGAGAAGCAAAAGATCGCATGAAGGGTTCCCCACCGTGCGAATATGCGTTCCGCTACTTGACAATTGAGAGACCACTCGTAAGGGGTCAGAATGGTGCGACTGAGCTTGTCCGCTAGGATGTTGGACCGACCCGGAATGTGCGTTGCTATTAGAAAGCGATTGGTGGAGATTGCCCATTCCCAAACTCTCATGGCCTCTCGACAAAGAGGGTAAGACCTTGTTCCCCTTGCTTGTTGATGTACCAGACAACAGACATGTTGTCCGATTGAATCGCAATTGTTCCCAAGGGAAGAAAGTCCTGAAGTGCTAGCAACGCTAAGAGCACTGCTCTCATCTCTAGAACATTGATATGCAGTAAGGTCTCTGAATCGTTCCACGTGCCTTGGACTGTCCGGCCTGCAAAGTGCCCCCCCCACCCGAGGCGGGAGGCGTCCGTGGTCACCGTGGCGAGAGGGGGAGAAGCACAAAATGGGCGTCCTTTGTGGAGATCCGGGGAGTGGAGCCACCACAAGAGGGACCGCTTGCAAGCCTTGCTGATCGCTATGGGATGATGCATGGGGAGAGCAAGGTATGACCACTGTACTAAGAGCGTCCACTGTAGAATGCGCATATTGAGCCTGGCAAGAGGAAGAAGTGCTATAGCCGAAGCCATGGACCCTAGAGCCCTCAGGACCAACTCCGCTGGAACAGAACTTGAATGGAGAATGGCCCGCACCTGGAGCTGCAGATTTAGAACTCTGTCCGCAGTGAGGAAGGCTCGTAAACTCCTTGTGTCTAGCCTGGCCCCTATAAAATCTAAGAGCTGTGTGGGCGCCAGGTTGGACTTTTGAATTTATTGTGATGCCCAGAAAGGGAGCAAGATGGAGAAAGGAGTCCCTCGCCAAGAGAAGTAGATGCCTTGTTGGGGCGGTAAGAAGCCAGTCGTCCAGGTAGGGAAAGACCTGCACCCCTGAAGCCTCAGGTGGGCCGCTACCACTGCTAGTACTTTGGTGAACACCCTGGGGGCTGTGGTGAGACCAAAGGGAAGGACCCGAACTGGTAGTGACTGGCTCCCAGCCGGCGGAGAAACCTCCTGGGCGCCTGTCCATCAGGATGTGGTAGTACGCGTCCTTGAGATCTATCGAGCACATCCAGTGATTTTCTCCCAGAAGGGGAGAATAGATTGCAGAGTGACCATTCGGAATTTTTCTTTGGGGACTGCCAGATTCAAGAGAGAGAGGTCTAGGATTGGTCTTAGTTCCCCGTCTTTTTGGCACTAAAAGAATCTGGAGTAGAACCCTGATCCGATCTGGTCTGGGGAACGGGCTGGATGGCTCTTTTCTTTAGCAGATGGCCAATTTCTGCCAAAGCGGCCTCCCGTTGACCGGGTGGGGCGTCTGGGAGGGACTTCAACTTTGGAAGGTGAAGGAAAGGAATGCGATATCCCTGGATATGATTTGGAGAACCCAGCGGTCCGATGTTATGGACTCCCATGCCGCTAGGTGCCCCGGAACGTCCCCGACTGCCTCCAGAGTAGAGCAGTCGGGCAACCCTCAGGGTTGCTGCGGGCCGTTCAGAGAAAGGTTCCCTGGACCCGAAGTTTCTGGGAGCCCCTCTGCCTCTAGGGCGGCGTCCTCCCTGTCCTCCTCTGCCACGGAAGGACTGGTTGTCCGGAGCAGGCTGGGACTGCTGCGACTTCCGGAACCACATCTTCTTCTGACCCTTTTGGTTCCTAGAATAGGGTCTCTGGGGTGCAGAGAAGCGGATTCCGACGGCAGACAGCGTCTTCCCGTCCTTTTCGCTCTGGGTCAACGTCTCGCGAACGGTCTTGCCAAACAGAGCAGAACCATCAAAGGCGTTCGCAAACGCGCTTGAAGGGCTCAGAAAAATCGCAGTGACGGAGCCAGGCCTGGCGTCTAGTGACCAGTCCTGTCCCGCAGCTCTAGCGGCGCCCTCCGTTGCATGGGAGAGTAGCCGCATAGAAGTATTTGTAACTGACCTAAGAGTGGCCATACGGGTGGAGTGCAGAACTCTGTCCTCCTCCGAAATGGACTCAGGGGGGGATGCAGCGTATTCCTTAATAAGATCTCGCTGCATCCGAATAACATGTGCCAAATAGTTCAGCGCCCTTACTGAGAAGGTCGCCGAACTGAACATCCGCTTCCCCAAGCGGTCCATCATCCGAGACTCCTTGCTCGGTGGGTGGACTGAGGGACTCTCCTGCGCCAGTTCCCTCTTTGTGGCCGCCGTCAACATGGCATCTACCTGAGGCCCCTTACTCCAATGGGTCCGGTCGGATGGCGGACTAAGGATCCTATCCGGTCTTTTGGGAATTGGCTCCACGGTGTCCGGTTCCTTCCACGCCCTGGTGGTAATAAGGTCCACCAGGGGTCGGCAGGGGACACCCAAGAGGTAGACGGGCCCGTTTCAAATGCCTCCAAGAACACGGACTCGTCCGAGGAAGACTTGGGGGCAGACCACCCCCCCCTTATACGGAGCATTTCCATGATGTCTCCAAAGGAGACATCCTCGGGGTGACCGTGGGGAGCCTTCCCTTCCTCCAAGTCCGTGTCTTCTGTGAGAGACTCGGGAGTCAATGTGCCTCCTTTTGCACGTATGCTTGCGAGGACCTCCTCTGGGGGCTGTCAGAGGAGTCCTCGCAGCAGCAATTTGCTCCATAGGAGCAACTTGGGGCACAGAAGCGGGCTGTCCCAGGGGCCGGATGGTGGAAGCCTGGCCCAGTGCAGAGGGAGCGCGGACGGAGCCGAAACAAGTGCCGGGGGTCCGGAGACCCTCAACAGAGCCCTCTCCACTACATCAAAAGCCGAAGGGGAGCCGACCTCGACCAAAGGATCCGACAATCGGCTCCCCCTCGGATCCGAAGAGTGGATCGGAGCCGGCGCCGAAGCACTCGGATCCGAAGGGACAGTGCGCTCCGACACAGACGGCGCCGAAGGAGCACTGATCCCCCCGGATCCGAAGCTCGGATCCAGACTCCGAGAGGTCGGATCCGACGCACTCGAGGGCAGGGTCGGGCCCGAAGTACCAAGTACTATCGGCTCCGACCCACCCCCGGCTCCGAAGCTGCTCGGCTCCAACTGCTCCGAACCCGGATAGCGGGTCGGAGAAGGAGCAATAGGCTTAAAAAAGGGTGTTGAGCTCCCCCCCCCGGAGGGGGGGGAGGCAAGAGCACTCCCATCTGCATCTGGGCCTGGATGAACCTTCTCATCATCCGGTCCAGATCAGCATCAGAAAGGCTATGGGTAGATCTCGAAGAGGCTACCGAGGTAGGCCTGGAGTGCCTCCTCGATAGCCTCGACGGAGATCGGGTCTCCTCCTCCTCAGGACCCGGTGAAAAGCACACAGGGGACCGGAGCCGAGAAGGAGGAGACCGGACCGACAACGGAGCCGGGGGAGAAGCCCGCTTGGCTGGCGGGGCCGAAACAGAGGTCTCGGCCCGCCGCTTGTGGTGCTTCTCCCTCCGGTCCTTTTTAGCAGCATCCCTCTCCTCTCCAGAAGCGGGAGGTTGAGTCCCAGGAGCAGGAGGGGTTGCCACAGGGGGAGCTGTAGCCACAGTAGTCCCCGAAGGAGCGGAGGCCGGAGCCGAGTCCGGCGGTAAAAGACCCGCCAAGACCAGCTTGGACCTCCGCTCCCTCAGTGCCCTGGGGTTGAACCCTGCACAAATGGAACAACCAGATGTGAGGTGTTCAACCCCGAGACCTACACACGAGTGTGGCCATCAGCCGGTGAGAGCTTATGGCCACACTCGGAGCATTTCGAAAAAATAGATTTAGGCTGGTCAGCCATAATCTATAAATCACTAAAAGTTACTGAAAGTAACTTAAAACTAAAAGACACACAGGCCTACACACACACTCTACGCAACAGCGAGGGGAGGGAATAAAATTTACTTAATTTAACTCAAAAGAAACTCAAAATACACTTTTAAGAAAGGGAAACCTAAACTTTCACACAGAATCACTCAAAAAAATCAAAAATTCTCTGATTTTAACAAGTAACAAAATCCACTTAGCTGAGAGCTATGTACCCAAATCCAGTCACCAGCGCGGCAAACGAGATCTGAGGTCATGAGGGTAGAGCAGGGCATTATGGGTGAGGGGAGGAGCTGAGAGCTTGGATCCATAGCTGGAAAACCATGCCGGTTCGGATCCGATATCGGATCCATAACCCACAGGTTGCAGACAAATGAATATCCTACTTCAGATCCATAGTTAAAGTGTTTGCCTTTTGCTCTTGTACAGCTTGATGTAGATGATTTCTGGGAAGCTATGAGTATCTGGAGGGGGGATTTAGGTTCCTGGCCATTTGTGGAAATGGAGAAACCATGTGCTTAACTGAAGAGATATGATGGCTAGGTGATACCCTCAGAACAGATGGGGGAAGTGAAGATCTGGTGTGGGATCTAAAAGCAGAGGGACCTTCCTTAGGTGAGGCCACAGCAGTGGAAACCACAGCTGCCAAGGCTAGAATGGGACTATGTGGATAACCACTGCTCTGCACAACTTAACTTTTTGAAGTGCTTCTGTGGTGATATGAGGGAGAAGAAGTTGCAGCATTTAGTGTTGGGAGGGCACTGCAGCCATGTTGCAGCAAGCTCCCCCAGCAAGGTAATAGAGGATTGAAGGACTACTCATGATGCATCAGAATATTCCCACTAAGCCTGCCTGCTAGGTAACTGGACCAGCTGGGTCTGTGTACTGCTATCAGAAAGCTTTGTGTTGAGATTACACATTACCAAAATTTCATGTCAAAGGGAATATGATCTGGTAAGTTTCTGCTTCGTTTATAACATCTTTATTAAACATGACATTAAAAAAGTGACATAGGTTTATTTACAGTAATATAAAAGAAAATTATATTAACATTTATTTTGCTATTTTCAAGCAGTATACATTTTAACAATTTGTAACTGCAAGCTTTGATTAAATATACCACAGTCATGCTGTCTATGTTCATGAATATCACATACTGAGGGAAAAGGTCCTGAAATTAATACACTGCTAAGAGGACCACACACACCTCTAGTATGTTAACACGTAAATGGGCCTTCTGGGAAGACCATGATCCTTGGACTATCTGCCCCATACAATGTACGCCACCCTAGGAAAGAGGCATTCATGGTGATTGCAGCTGAAGGAAAGGAGTTTTGGGTGAATGGAATTCCCATTGTGAAATGGCAGCTTTCCAGACACCATAAGAAGTAGCTCCTGCATGTTGATGTTAGTCTAAAAATTTTGCTAATATCATTCTCCTGTTGTGACCGCTGAACCCTGAGTATCCACAAAAGAATGTGGATAGAATATTTGGTATGTGGTTCTAGGTAAATTGTTGTCACTATCAAACCAAGGGCCTAGAAAGCTTGAAGGACCTAGTGGAGATAGACTTAAGAGTAGAGTTATGGATGTTTGAATGGGAAGAATATGCAGCTGACGAAGTTGGTTTTTGAAAGGTGCCCAAATGGCATCTTTTAGGTACCAGAGAATGAGTTGGTGCCACTTGTGATTTTTCTTGGTTTATTGAGATCCCTTTGAACAAGCAAAGGCAGAGAAGGTAGTCCCTTGTTTGAATAGTGGACTTCTTGTGGTGGTGGTGAGGAGCCAATTGTATACACACAGAAAGATTCAGATTCCTTGGATTCTCACGTGCAAGGCCAACCACTACCGTGTATTTGGTAAACACCTTGTTGGTCTTGATGAGATCAAATGGCAGGGTTTGAAATGGTAATGACTGGTTATAACCCAGAAGAATAGGAACCTTCTGAATGCCTTAAAAATTTTCATGTGCAGGTATTTGTCCTGGTGATCTAGTGAGCAAATGTAGTCTACTTTCTGCACACACAAGAATATGGACCCCAGGGTGATTATATGGAACCTGTTTTTTTTTTTTTTTTGGTGCATTGGTTTAGACCTCTGAGATCCAGTGTTAGCCTGCTGTCCTTTGACTTCTTGGGATCCAAAAACAAATGAAAAAAATAATCTTGAATAATTTCCAGACCCTTTCTGGTCAGGGGGGACTTCTTTACCCCCCCCCCCCATTTGACAAGGTGAATTATCTGGAAATAGAGGGGAGGATGTTTTTTGTGAACTTGGAAAAGAGAATGTAATAGCCTTGGGATACTATCACCCTGACCTATTTGTCCTCTGTGGTGACCATCCATGCAGTTTGGTGCAGAGGCAAATGACTCCTGACTGTCTCCAGGATGGAACAGTTGGGCAAGATCCAATGGGTTCTCCTGCAGCTTTCACGTCTCCCCAAGACAATCAGGACAGCAGATCCAAGGAAAAAAATAGCCTTTAATGTTCATCAACACAGTCATAGCAGAAATTCACAAAAAGAAAATCAGTTTAGCGCGCTTTCACCCAGTAAAATACTAGGTTTCTTCATAACAAAGAAGCATCCCTGATTGTCTTGGGGGAGACGTGGGTACTGGTCGAGTGATTGTTCGTTGTTTACTTGATTTTCTCCTGCAGCTTTCCTTATAAGGGGATACTGAAACCCTGATTTTGTGGAGTGCCTCTGTGTCTGCAACAGCATCCATTGAAGGATCTCCTATGTCATCTATGAAAGTTCCTGCTATGAAAACTCTCAAATGGCAGTCTGTAGGACCTTTCTAATTCTTGCAAAATGATCTATGGGGAGCTGTGAACTTGACTCCCACAGCAGATATTGTTTTCCCTTTGTACAATTTTTTTTTTAGTTTCTCCTCATACTAGATCCAAAAACCGATGACCCATCAAAGAGGGCATTCAAGAAAGATGTCTTGAAGTTTTGCACCGAATCATAAAGATGGAGCCATTCATAGCTTCTTGTAGTGATGCCTGTTATAGCAGTTCTAGCCACTCCAGCAGCATCATCATGTTATTAGCACATAGAGATTTGAGATATTAAGCATAGTGGACAACTTATGAGTGCCAGGCCTCAATGGCTGTCTCAGCTTCTTGAAGATGTTTGGCTAGGTCAAGCTAGAACATCTTCACCTACAACAAGTAACTTAAGGCACTTATGGCAAAGGTACTTGATGCAGAAGTCTGTTTTCCTATTCTGTCCATTGTCATGGAATCCCTATCGGTAATGCTCAGCTGGACTCTTATCTGAGGGCTCTCTTTTGGTCACCACCACTATAATCATGGAGTCAACAATGGAACCCTTACTACAATACCTCATGTCATTTGGAGGATACAGTGTCTTATCTGGTTTCTTAGGAATGGGCTCAGCCATACAGGGTCCTCATTAAGACTATGAGGTCATGTAGTCAAAAAAGCGAACCACTCAGGAAGTAGATGGGATAGAGTGAAAATCCTTCATCAGAATCTCCTGTCTGGGAAGGGGGATCAGTGGAACAAGTACCCCTCTGTCACATTAATTCTACCCTGACCCCTCTGGACGTAGTCTCTCTCCACACCAGCAGGGATGGCATCAAGAGGGATGAGACTGATGTAGTCAGAGCTGAAGGATCTATCCTTTTCAATACCACTGCAGGTTGCATCGGAATCACAGTCTGTGACAAATCTCCTCATGTCAGAATCAGACCTGAGAAGAGGCAAAGGAAGTAAAGGCCTAAGCTTCAGACCTGCCCACCCCAGAGACAGAGGGGAAAGTATAAGCCCATGTCAATCTATGCTTTAATAAATGCCCTCGTCATGCACTCTAAATCAAGCTGCATTGACAGGTTTCTGATATATCTTACCAAACAGGATGACATGGAGGTTGTCTATCTAGGTTCCATATATCTGGACAATTATGGAAAAGTTCCCCTCTCTTTTCCTCAAAGAAGGTTCACTGGTTTATAGATAAAAACAAGGCAATCATCCTTCAGACCATTACAAGGCAGCCAAAAGCCCCTATTCAAAATTCCTTCCAGCCTCAAGGAGGGCAACACAAGATAGACCAGGAAGAAATCCAAGCTGCCCATCTAGTTATCTGTGTTTACCTTGAAGGTGGCAAGGGTGCTACTCAGCCAGACATGTAGTGGACATTTGTTCCAGAGGTGAGGGATATATTGGGGTATGAATGTATCCCTTTTGATGATTTTTTTCTTTTATGGAAGTATTTGAGGTATCATTTGCTATTTGAAGGAATAGAAGGTCAAAGAAGATTGGATATTTCATGGCTCAAAAGGTTAGACACAAATCTCCATTGTGGAGTCTGTAAAAGACTGAGTACAGAAACGCAGCTGACAGTCTGTCCTGACTGCAAATATTTTTGAGTCCACTCATCTTTCAGTTATGAATCTCTGAGGTCTCAAGTTAACTGATACATTCAGACAAATACATGCCAAAGAGTACATCATATTCAATAACGGGCATGATAAGCATGAGTAAAGGGATAAGCCGAAAGACACAACATAAGCATGAGTAAAGGGGAATTAAGACTTATTTGGATTTAGTGGAGATGCCTTTGAAAATTAGATGAGGCACATAGAAGGCTTTCCAAAATACTATGAAGACATGATGGTCAAATGATAAGGAATTATCAACTGGAGTGCCTCAGTCTCTAACAACAGTGTCTGATCATACAAGGGTATCACTTGTATGATACATGAAAATGTTTTGCTTACCAAAATGAACTATACTACATTTTTCTACATTTAACTTGAGACTACTGTCCTTGTACGAAGTGTTAACATGGTGTAACCCATGCTGAAGCAATTGTGAGTCAGTGGGAGATGGAACAACAATACTAAATTTACAGTAATCTACAAACTTAGATAAGCATAGGCCAAGAATGTTGGCCTGATGGTCTGAGAAACAGATGCCAAATAGGAGAGGGTCCAACACTGAGCTCTGCGGCACACCACTAGTATTTTTTTTTTGTTTTCAGAAGTGAAGTAAGAACTTATATCTGATTTGCAAGTTGGTCAATAATGCCTGCATAGGGAATAGTGTCAAAGGCCTTGAACAGGTCAAGATATGCTGCATGTACTTCATAACTGTTATCTACTGCTTTGATTACTTTTTCATGGAAATTAAGGTAAAGAGTAAGGACATGCAAAATGACTAGTTCTGCAGAGGAAAATTCCTTCAGAGACAGTACAGATGGAGCAGTGAAGGTTTAATCCTCATAAGGTTCCATATGAGTGTGGCTCAGTGCCAACATCTTTGGGGGTGGAAAGCTTTTCAGAGTTTGCAGTTCGGCATGAGGTTGCTTAGGAGACAAAGAATCTTCTGGAAGACTTTCTGAATTTCTATTTTCTTTCTTGTTTTTCCTGTCATCTCTTCAAGAATTGTCAAGGGAAGTTGACTGCTATAGTACTGGGATCTCAAGAAACATGAGATACCAGCTTACAAAACCTTCACTGAGTAAATGTGGGAAACCCTTGAGATATAAATGTCAGTGTGTTGCATCTGAAACATGTCAATATTAATAAATACATAAAACCTGCAATACAAATTGTTATCTCTATGAAAAGCATAACTACCAATAAAAATGTACATTTAATTGACTGAAATTAATTTCCCTAAAAGGCAGATGTAAACTAGTTATGAGAGGTGAATGTACTGTCAGTGTTTTACTTTGCTCAAACTCAGCATGAAGTTCTGTTAGCTAAGGTCAACAGAATGGAATGTAAAGTCAATAAAGCTAACAATGCATTCAGCTAAAGTAAAACTGCATACATTGCAGTCAAAGTCCTTGAATATTATTTTATTTATTTTACATTCGTTTACTGGGAAAGTCTGACTGGACACAAGTCCTTTTTCAGCAGAAGCCCAGGGAGTAAAGCTCCAAGAGTAACAAATATGTTGGAAAAACAGGTTTACCTTTAGATACCTGAAAATCACAAGTGCGATCGCTCATATGAGAGAATCCAAAGTGCGAAACACAAAACCGCGACAGTTTCCAATGTTCGAAAATCAGCAAATCGAAAAGCAGATTCGCCCCCCCACACACACACACTTTAATATACTAACTCCGAGATCGCACTATAGTGGGGAAAGGGTCCATTTCCCGATCCCCACTATAGTGTAATCCGCACCCAAAATGCCGAATCTGCAATGAGTGAATGTCACTGTGCATTCGCTCACTGCACATTCGAATCATTTTTCTTTCGATGTTTAGGAACTTAGCAAACGTCCTTTCAAACTTATGGCATTCACCCATGTGCAGAACGCACATATAAAGGTAAACCGGAAAAACATCATGATGATACATGAATAAGATGAGGTCCAGCCCTAGGTTAACTGATACACCAGGCAAAAGGGCTCCATGGCACCCCCCACCCACCCACAAAGACACCCGTGCGCGCCACCCACTGCACGCAGCCTGGAGCACCCACACCATCCACATTACTTTTTTCTTCCTTTTTATCAGTTTGTCTTACGCTACAGATTTTTACTATATTTACTCAGTAAAAAAAGGCTTTTTTTTTTACATCCAGTGATGGCTTGAACAAAAACAATTATGATTAAAGGAAGACATTCAATCTAGTTCTTCTACTTTGTTTTCCTTGAATCCTTTCAACACACCCTAACCAACCAGGACTTGCATTGTAATAACTGCAGTAGAAATAAGGGGATTAAGCTGGGGGTCAAGGCCCCAGAAGCCATGGGGGTTCTACAAGCTCTGAAGTGCAGTTAACAGTTTTTAAAACAACATTTTCATCCAACGATGACCTCTACAAAAATCATGATTAAGGGAAAAAATTCAGTATTGCTCTTCAGCTTTTTTTATGTGACCGCAAACACTATTTATTTATTTATTTTTTAAATACCTTTATTGAATTATCACTTGTGACATAGGCAAATTTACTTTTATATAAAAGTAATCAAACTGTATTAAGTTCAAGTTTACAAACATTATACTTCAAATACACTGCTATATAACATACAACCTAAGGAACATTAAACTATTCAATTACTGCTCTTTATTTAAGCAAGAAACATCTTTATTAAACCATCACCTACAACATAGGCAATCATACATTTATATAAATGAAAACAAACCACACGGACACAATCCTAGCTGCAAGCATTTTACATCACAAACCATACTGACACTCCCAGTTGCAAACATTACAAATAACTTATAATCTACCTAATAATGTTTAGTCAAACATTAAATAGCTCATTTAAGCCCCGCCTTCTTTTAAACCTACTCCTTTTGTATATGGTGCTCCCACAATTCCCATTATTTCCTATGTAGTTTGCTCTTACCCTTTTCTAAAGATCTCAATTCCAATTGTTTTATCTTTGTTACTATATTCAATACTTCTAGTGTAGCTGGTTTAGATTTTGATTTCCAATTTTCAGTAATTGCTTTTTTTGGTAGCCACCATAATTAAACACAGCAGGGTCTCACCATGTCTAGGCAATTCGGATTTTGTATCATAGCTCAGAAAAATCATCTCCCTCTTCACACCAATCTGTTCACCCACCATCTCTGACAGTGCATCCCATAGGAATCCTTAAAGTCTGCCAAATCACTGCACTCTCAGAATACATGTTCCCAATTACCTCTTTCTTCCCCATCACACCTCCAACATTTGCTATCTATTCTCGGAGTCTACTTGGGGTATAGAAATATCCATGCAAACATTTCCAAGCAAAAATTCCAAATCTTCTAGATTTTTTTGCATATTTGGGAGACATACATACACACTCAAATTGTTTATTTGTGAATTGCTTATCCAAACTCTCTTTCCAATTCTAACAGCCTTTGATTCATTTTTCTAGTTATCATGCAATAATTTATATGCTCTACTAATTATTACTTTTTAATGGCATCTTTTGTTCTAGATTCTACTAAAAACTTTACTAGTGCTGGTCTTTTGTTTAGAACCCCCTATTTTTTCTCTTTGCCAATATTCTGATATCAGTCCTTGATAGGGAAGGCAATCTCTAACCTGCAGTCCAAATAAATTCTTGGCATCTTCCCATTCCAGCATCTTTCCCTCTCTAGTTACTTGTTCCCAATACCTTGGTTCCTTTGCTAGTTTTGTCCAATAAATTCCAGACCCCTTTTATTATTGTCAATATCCTTAATTGTAGTCATTCCTATCAGAAGAATCTCCTTTCTCCATTCCTGTGTTGGCTTAATTCTTAGGATACTTTCTGCTGATTTATAAATATAATATTCTGTGTGATTATTGTTATTCTCCTTAACAGCTTGCATCCAAAATCCTAGTCTCTCCTTGTTTCTTGAGTTTCTCCTCTGTTTCATCCTCATCCCTTTCCACTTTGAATTATAGTTTTCTGCTTGTTCAATGTATAGGATGCTAAACCATGTAGCTCTGAAATACCCCTTCAAATCAGGTAATCCCAATCCGTCCTGTTCTACTGGAAGAATCACCTTATCCCACTTGACTCTTGCCATCTTCACCTCCCAGAAAAAGTCCTTCAGCTCTTTATTAATTCCTATTCACAAGTCCTTCTCTGGTTGATAAAAATATGCCTGATGTGTGTATTAAGACTAATGGAACTAAAAACAGTTTACCTGCTTGTATCTTACTATCCATATCTATATAACAAAGATTCTATTTTCTCAGTTTTTGTATCATCTTTTGTTTAGTCTCTTCCCATATATCCTTAGCTGCGACACCAGAATCATTTTTAATCCATACTGCTAAATATTTCATTTTATCATGTCCCCATAAATAAGGATACTGCTGAACCAATTCATATGTGGGTACATAATTTACAGCTATTGCTTTTGCTATAGCTTCATTCATTTTGTATCCTGAAAAGATATTAAACTGTCTCAAAATGTTCTACAACACTATGATGCAATCTTTTTGGTTTTGTAAGGTATAAAATTATATCATCTGCAAATAGAGACAGCCTTTCTTGACTACCGTACCAATTATATCCTTGACTTTCTGAGTCCCTTATTTTCTTTGCCAATGATTCTAAATATAATGCAAATGACAAAGGGGAAAGAGAGGGGCACCCCTGCCTGGTACTTCTGCTCAAGGAGAAATTATCAGATAGGAACCTACCTACTTTAATTTTTGCGTCCGATCCCTCATATATCTTCCTAATCAACCTTATAATTTTTTCAGGAAATGCAAATGCTTCCATTGCTCTGCTCATAAAGTCCCAGCTTACTCTGTAAAATGCTTTCTCTGCATCAAGACCTACCAACAACAATTTTCTTACACACATTCTGCTTCCCTCTGGATTATCAATGTTCTATTAATGTTGTCAAATGTTTGCCTCCCCTCCAAAAATCACAGTGATCCATATCTATCAATTTTGGCATTACTTCTGCAATTCTTTTAGACATTATAGACATGAATACTTTACAATCATGGTTTAGTATTGAAATGGGCCTGTATGAATCTGGACTGGATGGATCTTTACCCTCTTTAGGTATTACAGCTACCACTGCTTTCTTCCTGGATGTTGGTACTTCTCCTCTTAAAAAAGAAGTTATGTCTTACCATAATGTTCCATCTTTGTTGTCTATCTTCACTAATCCTTGACTGTGGGCTCGGGTCCAAGCCTCCGAACCGACTTACCTGTTTACTTCAGCTCGCATCCTCCAAACTCTCGAGCTAGGCTCTACCCATAATGCTCCTCTGTAACTTACCTCAAATCGAGATTGCCAAAATTAGTGGCAGATAAGAAGTAAGAATATAATTAGAGACCAGATATATGTCACTATGATGAAGCCAGTTCTGGGAGAATTCGATCCACTGAGAGTCTCAGGATGGGGTTGGGGGGGGGGGTGTCAAGGATTACTGAAGATCGACAACACAGCTGGAACATTATGAAAGACTGTTGAAAAACACAAATGCCACAGCAACCTTGGTAAAACAGAACAAAGTACTAAACGCAAATTTATTATCACCAAGAAAAACCAGCGTTTTCGCCACAAGCCTCTTGTGGCTTCATCAGAGTAAAACATAAGGAAATACATAACCTGCCTTATATACTATTTAGGCAGGAAATGACATGTTTTATTACACCATTTAAAAGCATTTAAAATCTATCCAACACGCATCTCATTTAAAATTGAAAAAATAGTACAATTGTTTCCCTGAAGCAACTTATGAATACACCGTATAAACACATGACAAGAAAGAGGTGGAAAATAAAATTAGAAATAGTAAAATTAATGTGCAAAGGTGTCTGACACGAAAAACCCTATCCTTAAAAAACTGTTATCAAATTAATATATAGATACCACAAAGACTGTAAAAATACATAATAGTGCTATAAAAACCTCAAGTACTATAGAAAAAGGGCAATAATGTCTAACTACAAACACAAGTCCACCAAAACATAGGACCCTGACTATCTCAAATAACTTCTCAACTTTAAAACAGCTGAGATGTTACAGTTTTCGTTCAGCCCTGGCACTCTGAATGCATCAAGTTTCAGTTGCCATTCTAACTCTAAATTTTCTAGTAACAAGGAAGAAGGACCTCCTCTAATAGAATAGGGTATATGGTCTATAGCCATAAATTCAAAACTGTGGCCCGGGAAGGACGAGACATGTTTTGCCAAAGCATTTTGGCAATTACCCTTTCTTATTGCGTAATCGTGTTCATAAATACGATCACGAAGTCTTCGATCCGTCTTCCCTATATAAAAAACACTACAGCATTTACAGCACGCGATATACACCACAGCTTTTGCTTCACAATTCATCTTATGGAATATTTTATATCTCTTATTTTTAATAGTAAAACTATTTCCTATTTTTACCAATTTACACCAGTTACAGAATCTGCATATAGCCATTCCTTTTTGTCTGCTGTACCCATTATGGTTAAAATTCCTCTGTGTTAACTCTTTCAGATTATTTCCTCTTCTATATGTAAGCCTAGGCATAAATCCCAACTTGCCAACTAAGAAACTATCATTTACTATAAAATGCCAAATTTTTACATATTATGGCCCAGACAGCTTGGGAGTCAGAAGAGAAAGTTGTAATGAAGTTCAACTTAAAGTTGCATTCACCTTGAGGTGAATCCGTTAGGGTTTGTGTACAAATATTATCAGTACAAACGTAAGAATCACAAGTATCTATTCTCCTTTGGATTACTTCTTTTTCACATAGGAGAGGCCGGTAAAAACCAGTGGTTCTTTTGTTAGAAACTTCATCTATAAGTTCCTCTAGAAGTGGGACAGGGTAACCCCTACTTAAAAACATATCTTTTAGGAAGTCGCATTCTATATGGAAATCATTCAAAGTACTACACATCCTTCCTGCTCGCACTAATTGTCCCTTTACGATAGAACGTTTTTGTTTTTGTTTGAAAGGGTGTGCACTAGAAAAATGCAGGAAGGAGTTGCAGTACGTCGGCTTCCTAAAGATACTGGCCAAGTACTCTTCCTTAATATTATCTTTAACAAGCTTAACATCCAAATAATCTATCTCTGAATAAGAAAATTTTGAAGTAAATTTAAGGATGTCCGTAGTGGAATTAAGCGAAGAGACAAAGGGGTCAGCTTCAGAGGAGTCCCCATGAAAAAGGATGAAAACATCATCCAAAAATCTGGTGTAAAAACGGACATGTTGCATCAAGTCCGTCCTGTTCTTTAGAAATTGTTTTTCCCAATATCCCACAAAGAAGTTAGCAACACTCGCCCCGCAGGGCGAGCCCATAGCTACCCCTCGTTTTTGTAAGAACAAATCCTTATCAAACAAGAAAAAATTAGATGTCAGAACTATATCTAAAAGTTCTGTTACTAATTGGATCTCATTTTTAGTAGCTCCAAATTCCTCCATGAGTAACCCAATCCACTCAACGGCTTCCAAATGGGGCATCGAAGTATATAAGTCTACCACATCAATGGTAAGGAAATTATCCATACTATTGAAGGGAATCTCATTAATTTGCTTTAAAAAAGACCAGGAATCCTTGCATAGCCCTGGTATACACCGCAAGTATTTTGATAGAATAGAATCTATAAGCCGTGAGCTAGGGTATGTCATGGAGGACCTACCATCGACTAGGGCCCTCATTGGAGGGTCTTCAAGATTTTTATGAATCTTGGGGACTCCAAACATCACTGGAATTTTTGGAAATATGATGTCAATGAATCGATAAGTATCTATATCTATTTTAGCCGCCAAGTATAGGTCCCTCAAAATGTTGAGAAGTTATTTGAGATAGTCAGGGTCCTATGTTTTGGTGGACTTGTGTTTGTAGTTAGACATTATTGCCCTTTTTCTATAGTACTTGAGGTTTTTATAGCACTATTATGTATTTTTACAGTCGTTGTGGTATCTATATATTAATTTGATAACAGTTTTTTAAGGATAGGGTTTTTCGTGTCAGACACCTTTGCACATTAATTTTATTATTTCTAATTTTATTTTCCACCTCTTTCTTGTCATGTGTTTATACGGTGTATTCATAAGTTGCTTCAGGGAAACAATTGTACTATTTTTTTAATTTTAAATGAGATGCGTGTTGGATAGATTTTAAATGCTTTTAAATGGTGTAATAAAACATGTCATTTCCTGCCTAAATAGTACATAAGGCAGGTTATGTATTTCCTTATGTTTTACTCTGATGAAGCCACAAGAGGCTTGTGGCGAAAACGCTGGTTTTTCTTGGTGATAATAAATTTGCGTTTAGTACTTTGTTCTGTTTTACCAAGGTTGCTGTGGCATTTGTGTTTTTCAACAGTTTTATCATTGCTCTGGTTTTCGTTGGTTCGTAATATGGCCACTGGCAGTCCTGATGGTTTAAACAGTCCTATTTTATTGGGAACAGGAGTTCCAGAAGCTAAGGATAGCTTCATTGATTTACCAGCTCTGTTTTTTCCCTGAATTTGAAACTTGATTTACTGAATGCCCGTATCGACGCATTGGATTCTAATTCTAACAAAGGGCTATCTCATCTTTCCACTAACACTGCGGAACGTTCGCCTACTACTTCCGGGTTGGATGTACAGGCTCCAGTAGGGCGAAACACTACTATAAGGCAGAGAACAGATACTCTGAAGGGTGGCGTCCTTTTACAGACTTCTAATAATGGAGTCCAAGAAATTAATCCTGTCATTACTGGCGCTTCACAATCCTCTGCCGGTCCATCTTCTTCCGGTTTGAACACAGAGATACCAATACCGGCAGGTCAGCAACTTGCCGGAATTTTAGGGGCTGATAGAACAACCGGTGCGAATTTCCCTCAACGGCGCACTAATGAACATGGGTCTCGACTAGTTGGTGTTCCTTACCCGATGGTTCAGGCACGATCAGTAGGGATGGCCAGTTACCTGCAGGGGAAAATCAATCATCCGTAACAACAAAACTCGCAATTGATGGTCTACCTTTACTTACAGACTGGATTAGAAATGTAGACCTGTTTGCTTTCAACACCAATAACACAGGTACTGTCTGCACTTCTAGAAATGAAGTTAATGAAGCGTCTATTGCTGATAAACTTAAAGTTTTAGATACTAAACTTTTAAAATTAAAAAAGATGCAGTTGGAATCTGCCTATTTTGAACAATGCTTGGCAGAAAACCTTATACCTAAAGGCCTTCATAATAGTTTTTCCCCTTCAGGACTTCTAGTTGATGTAGAGTTTTTTGGAGACTTGCAAGCTCTTTTTCAAGAGCAGGGGGCACAATTATTGCAACTTATTGTAAAACATTATGTTAAACATATTACTATGCTCACTGTTGATATTAATGTATTGGATAATGAAATCAAAGCTGACATAGATTTTGTCAGGTATAAATATGATTACCAGCGAGTATTGAATAGCATTGATGCCTTATTGTTAAAGCTGAAGTCAAATAAAACTAAAAAACTGGTAAGGGATAGAATAGCTTATTCTAAGAAAGTAGCGTACCCTAAATTGGAATTGTCAGTTAGAAACGATGTTGTTAATGGACAGGATGCTATTAATTCTACCCAACCTGCTGAAGTGTGGGTTAATAATGATGAGGAGGAAGGTGATGAAGAGGGTGATTGGGAAGTTGTCACTGGTCCTAGACGTAGTAATAGACTCAAAAATAGGGCAAATATGACGAATAACAACACCCATTCATCTGACTCCTTTTCAAATAAAATTAATAATAATAATAAGAGTAATTTTTTAGGACCTCGCAACAAACGCAATTGGCGGAACAAGAACAGGAATCGCCAGTAATTGATATGGATGGTAGGTTTCCATCTTTCCCTCCACCTAGTGGTCCTATTTTTCTGACAAATAAAAAAGGTGACTTTAAGATTTATAACTTCTCTGATTGTGTTCCTGATGAGGAGTTAATTGAATTGTTAGCTTTAGGTAATTCCTTTGTCCCTATCCGAAACAGTAAGATATCAGAGGTTATTATAGATCTTAAAAGCTTTGTACGTAAGTTAAACTTACAAGTGTTGTTCGATAGTGATCAACGGCAAGCTGATCACTTACTTAAATTGTCAAGTGTGTTCAATCCACCATTACACTCTAAGCTACAGATTTTTGAAACTGTTTGTGAAGTTGATTTTAGGACCCAGCTCTTTATGAGTAATAAATTAAGAGATGCTGGACCCTATAAGTCGAATACCACCAAGGAACAAATGGAAGCTTTAAATCACCTTTGTTGTCAAGCTGTCAGAGTTATTAAACCAGACAAAGGTGGAGGTTTGGTTATATTTAGCGAGGAGCAATATAAAGAAAAAATGCTATTGGTTCTGCAAACTGAAGCTTATTCTCCAGTTTCTATCAATGAAGTAAACGGGACCTACCAAAGAATAAGGGGCCTTTTGAGGGACCTATACTTGGCGGCTAAAATAGATATAGATACTTATCGATTCATTGACATCACATTTCCAAAAATTCCAGTGATGTTTAGAGTCCCCAAGATTCATAAAAATCTTGAAGACCCTCCGATGAGGGCCCTAGTCGATGGTAGGTCCTCCATGACATACCCTAGCTCACGGCTTATAGATTCTATTCTATCAAAATACTTGTGGTTCATACCAGGGCTATGTAAGGATTCCTGGTCTTTTTTAAAGCAAATTAATGAGATCCCCTTCAATGGTATGGATAATTTCCTTACCATTGATGTGGTAGACTTATATACTTCGATACCCCACTTGGAAGCCGTTGAGTGGGTTGGGTTACTCATGGAGGAATTTGGAGCTACTAAAAATGAGATCCAATTAGTAACAGAACTTTTAGATATAGTTCTGACATCTAATTTTTTCTTGTTTGATAAGGATTTGTTCTTACAAAAACGAGGGGTAGCTATGGGCTCGCCCTGCGGGGCGAGTGTTGCTAACTTCTTTGTGGGATATTGGGAAAAACAATTCCTAAAGAACAGGACGGACTTGATGCAACATGTCCGATTCTACACCAGATTCTTGGATGATGTTTTCATCCTTTTCCATGGGGACTCCTCTGAAGCTGACTCTTTTGTCACTTCGCTTAATTCCACTACGGACATCCTTAAATTTACTTCAAAATTTTCTTCTTCAGAGATAGACTATTTGGATGTTAAGCTTGTTAAAGACAATATTAAGGAAGAGTACTTGGCTAGTATCTTTAGGAAGCCGACGTACTGCAACTCCTTCCTTCATTTCTCTAGTGCACACCCTTTCAAACAAAAATGTTCTATTGTAAAGGGACAACTTGTGCGAGCAGGAAGGATGTGTAGTACTTTGAACGACTTTCATATAGAATGCGACTTCCTAAAAGATATGTTTCTAAGTAGGGGTTATCCTGTCCCACTTTTAGAGGAACTTATATATGAAGTTTCTAACAAAAGAATCACTGGTTTTTATCGACCTCTCCTATGTGAAAAAGAAGTAATTCAAAGGAGAATGGACTTTTGTGATTCTAACTTTTGTACTGATAATACTCGTACACAAACCCAAACGGATTCACCTCAAGGTGAATGCAATTTTAGGTTGAACTTCATCACAACTTTCTCTTCTGACTCTCAAGCTATCTGGGCCATAATATGTAAAAATTGGAATTTTATAGTAAATGATAGTTTTTTAGTTGGTAAGTTGGGATTTATGCCTGGGCTTACATATAGAAGAGGAAATAATCTGAAAGAGTTAACACAGAGGAATTTTAACCATAATGGGTACAGCAGACAAAAAGGAATGGCTATATGCGGATTCTGTAACTGGTGTAAATTGGTAAAAATAGGAAATAGTTTTACTATTAAAAATAATAGATATAAAATATTCCATAAGATGAATTGTGAAACAAAAGCTGTGGTGTATATCGCGTGCTGTAAATGCTGTAGTGGTTTTTATATAGGGAAGACGGATCGAAGACTTCGTGATCGTATTTACGAGCACGATTACGCAATAAGAAAGGGTAATTGCCAAAATGCTTTGGCAAAACACGTCTCGTCCTTCCCAGGCCACAGTTTTGAATTTATGGCCATTGACCATATACCCTATTCTATTAGAGGAGGTCCCTCCTCTTTGTTATTAGAAAATTTGGAGTTAGAATGGCAACTGAAACTTGATGCATTCAGAGTGCCAGGGTTGAACGAAAACTGTAACATCTCAGCTGTTCTGAAGTTGAGAAGTTATTTGAGATAGTCAGGGTCCCTTGTTTTGGTGAATTTGTGTCTGTAGTTAGACAATATTGCCCTATGTCTATAATAATTGAGATTTTTACAGCACTATTATGAATTTGTATAGTTTTTGTGGTATCTTTATATTAATTTGTTAACAGTTTTTTAAGGATAGGGTTTCTAATGTCAGACATCTTTGCACATTAATTTTACTATTTCTAATTTTATTTTTCATCTTTTCTTGTCATGTGTTTATATGGTGTATTCATTAGTTGCTTCAGGGAAACAATTGTAGTAATAATGTTTAATTCTTCAATTTTAAATGAGATGTGTGTTGGATAGATTTTATATGCTTTTAAATGGTGTAATAAAACATGTCACTTCCTGCCCAAATAGTATATAAGGCAGGCTATGTATTTTTTATGTTTTACTCTGATGAAGCCACAAGAGGCTTGTGGCGAAAACGCTGGTTCTTCTTGGTGATAATAAATTTGCGTTTAGTACTTTTTTCTGTTTTACCAAGGTTGCTGTGGCATTTGTGTTTTTCAACAGTTTTATCATTGTTCTGGTTTACATTATGATAAGACATGACTTCTTTATCTGATGGTGTCAGTTTTCACTCAATCCTTGACTGTGGGACAGAGTCCCCAATTACTTTAGTCTTGGGAGGTCTCATGGAAGAATATTACTAAGCACCATCGAACCAAATGATGCCCATCCCCTTGAGACCTGATCCGATTTGTAATAAGTGATAAAGGTATGTGGAGAAGACCAAGTGGCCGCTGCACAAATATCATCCAAGGATGCTCTGGCATGAAAAACTGCAGAAGTTGCCACTGCTCCTGTTGAAAGCACTTTCGACTTATAAAAGTAATACAAGTCTCTAAGCCATTTTGCCAAGGTAACCTTTGAAACCAGATTACCTAAAGATAGAGAGGATAATGCAACAAATAATTGGTCAGATTTTCTGGAATCCTTTGCTCTGTGAAGGTAAAACCGTAGTTGTCTTTGGACGTCTAATAAATTAATGGAATACTCCCCTTTATTTGTAAAATTAGAGAAGAAGACTGGCAACTGAAGTGTGTGATTTATATTAGCTTCTGAAACTACCTTTGGCAAAAAGGATGGATTGCTCCTAAGAGCAACTCTAACCTTGTGAAACATTAAGTAGGGAGGTTTGCAGGATAAGGCCTGAAGTTCAGATACTCTTCTGGCATATGTAATAGCCACCAAAAATAAAGTTTTCCAGGAAAAAAACTAAGTCACAAGTCGCTTATGGTTCAAAGGGAGACAAAGTAAGGGACTGCAGGACTAATGTTAGATCCCAATGAGGAATGGGTTCTTTAAATGGAGGTCTTAACATCAGGAGTCCCTTTACAAATGCTTTACAAAGTTTGTGTGATATTAGAGATGAGCCAGCAAATCCCATATGAAAGTTCGAGATTGCCATTAGATGAACTTTAATTGCGGATGCAGAGGAACCAAATTGACAGTGGTTAGCTAAGGAATCCAAAACCTTATGAACAAGGCTCAAATAAGGATCAAGTTCGTTGCAAAGGGCCCAGTTCGCAAATTTTTCCCATTTACTTTGATAAAGTTTCCTAGCTGAAGATTTATGATGAGCCACAATAATTTGTCAGACAGGAGATGATAGGGAAGGATGCCTGGAAATCATGGGAATTGGAGAAGCCATGCAGTGAGCTTGAGATACTGGAGATTCGGATGAACCATGTCTTCCAGATGAGATAGCAGATCTGAAGCTGGATCCAGAATCCATAGTTTCCGAAGAAGGTGAGACCAGAGGAAGGGAAGCCAAACCTGTCAAGGCCAGAAGGGGGCAATGACGATTAATAACTTTTCTATCCTCTTGGCTTTCTTTAGAAACTGTGATATCAGGGGAGTTGGAGGAAAGGCATAGAGAAAACTGGGGGGGGGGGGTCATGGAGAAGAGCATCTCTGAGTGACTCCCCCCAGAGGGGGGATTAGGGCAAAGTAACTTCTGCACTTGTTGTTCAGAGATAAGGCAAAAAGATTGCAGCAATGTTCACCCCAGTTACAAAAAATCTTGTTTGCCACTACAGGATTGAGAAACCACTCAAGAGGCATGAGAATAGTTCTGCTGAGCTTGTCTGCTATCATGTTGGAGCTCCCCAGAATGGGCATTGCTTATGAGAAAGCAGTTGGAAGTAATCGCCCATTACCAAACTCTGAGGGCTTCCTGACACAAGTAGGTAAGATTTGGTTTCCCCTTGTTTGTAGATAGACCAGACCACCGTCATGTTGTCAGTTTGAATTGCTACTGTCCCTAGAGGAAGGGTATCCTGAAATGCATACAATGCTACAGCATTCCCCTCATCAACACTGATGTGCAAGTTGGCCTCTATCTGGGAAGAATAGTCCAAGGCACGTAGTCCCAACTAATGTCCCCCCCACCCTATCTGGGAAGCAACCGTGGTTACTATGGCTTGGGGTTGGGGAAGAATGAAAGGTTATCCCAAGAGAATCTGATATGAGTGGAACCACCATGTAAGATCTTGTTTGCAGCAATTTGTAACCACGATTAGGAAAGACATTGGCTGGTGCATCAGAGACCACTGGGATGCAGGTAACCATTGCAGGATTCGCATTTAATATTTTGCTAAGGGGACAAGAGTTATTGCCGCTGCCATCGAGCCTAATGCTTTTAGGACTAATTTTGCTGAAACCATTTTGTTTCTTAGAATTTGTCTGACTTGGGATCTGATGTGCTGTAGTCTCTCTGAAGGAAGAGAAGCAATTCTTGTAATAGTGTCTAAGCAGGCTCTGATGAATTCTAACTGCTAAGAAGATTGTAAAGGTGACTTTTCGAAATTTATTGTTACACCTACAGATGCACAGAGGTGCAGAGTGTACTCTCATGCCCATTATAATTGATGCCTGGTGGTAGCAGTGATCAGCCAGTTGCAGAGGTATGGAAAAACTCAAAATCCCTGCAGTCTGAGATGAGCTGCAACCACTGTCATGCATTTGGTGAACACCCTGGGGGCTGTGGTGAGTCCAAAGGGCAGTGCTCTGAATTGGAAATGACTGGCTCCCAGCCAGAAGCGCAGGAACCTCCTGGAACGTTTGTCCATTTTTATATGATAATACGCATCCTGGAGGTCTACAGAGCACATCCAATCACCTTTTTCCAAAAATGGAAGTATCAACTGTACTGAGACCATCCGGAATTTGGTTCGCTGAACTGCCTTGTTGAACTGGCTAAGATCCAAGATGGGTCTCCAATCTCCTGTTTTTTAGGTACTAAAAAGAACCGTGAACAAAACCCAGATCCTGTTTGGTCTGGTGGGGCTTTTTGGATGACTCTTTTGTCGAGCAGTTTTTGGATTTTTAGGACTGCTGCTTCCCTGTGACTGGGTGGGACATCCGGGAGTTTTTTCTGGGAGATTGGGGGAAATGAAAGTGGGATTTTGTAACCTATGGATATTATTCTCTGCACCCATTTGTCCATAGTTAACAGCTGCCAGGTGGACTGGTGCAGAAAAAGTCACCCCCCCCCCGACTGCCTCCAGAGGAGTGCAATCGAGCCCCAGTTCAGGGGTGCTGATAGGAAGTACCAGAGAAAGATTCTCTGGACACCTAGTTTTGTGGTCCATTTCTGCCTCTGGGGTGGCATCTTCCATTACTTCTCCCTCCACCCTAGGGGAAAGTCTTTGCCATGTGAATCCTGGAAAGGCCCTTTGGATTTTTTTTAACCATACCCTCCCACTTCTCTGGTTCCTACAGTAAGGCCTTACCGTCTTTTTCACATCTGGCTAGTGTGTCTTTTACCTTGGGACCAAAAAGGGTACATCCATCAAATGGAGCGTTGATGAATGATGCTTTAAATGGCTCTGCAAAGTCACACAAGTGCTTTCAGGAGTGCCTTCTAATGGCTATGCCTGAACCCGCTGCTCTAGTCATCCCTTCAGCTGCTTGAGCAATCAACCTCATGGATGACTTGGAAATCGCATCAAGGGTTGCTAGCTGAGAAGTAACTTTGCCCCTTTCCTCTTCAGCCACTACTCCTGACAGGGTACTCGAGAGCTCCTTAATCAGATCCCTCTGTAACCTTGAAAAGTGCGCCATATAATTCAAGGACCTGACAGCAAAGCTCACTGAAGCATAAACATTCTTCCCAAACCTACCCAAACCTATCCAAAGTCCACAGACTCCTTGTTAGGAAGATGGCTAGTTGGACTTTCCTCAACAAGTTCCTTCTTTGTGGCTATTGCTATCACCATGGCATCAACGGGTGTACCTTTGGACCAATGTGGCTGATCTTTAGGGGCTGAGAGGATTGGGGATCGACAGCTGAAGTAAATGGCAGAGTCAGTTCCAAAGCTCGGAACAAAGCCCACAGTCAAGGATTAAGTGAAGATTGACAACATCAGATATACTATTATACAAAACCTTCCAATCTTTATCAGTTTTTTCCCTCCTAGCTTCCAAACGTCCACAGGAATATCATCTATTCCTTTTTATCTCATCTCCTCCTATCCTAACAGGTAGTAACTGAGCTTCATATACCTCTATCCTTGGCATATTGAATACTTACATAAACATTTCCATTTGTATCTTTTCTTGATTTCCATATTTATCTGCTTTATACAGACTTTTATAGAATTTCCAGAATATTTCTAATACCTCTCTACAGGATCTCTTGTTACCTTCCTTGTTACAGGCTGGTTAAACCTGGCAAGTCATTTCTACTTTCTGTTGCCTGATTCGTTCTGATAAAAGTTTTTGTGCTCTAGTGTTATCAAATAACAGTTGCTTAACAGGAATCCTTCTAAAAACTCATATACATTATCGAGGTTAGTCCCATATTTTCTGCTTAGCATTCTGCAGTTTATCCTCTACTTCTTCTGTGAGATTCTGCCTATTTTGCAATACTTTAACATTTGTCAGTCCCTCTAAATAATTCTTTAAGTGCATAACCATAGCTTTTATTTCCACCCTATGTTTAAGCTCTACCTTAACTGTATCCCAATCCTTAGCTATATTTTCAAAAATAATTTCTATCTTCTCGAATAGCTCGTGAATAAATTCAACTGCCCATTCCTTAAATTCCTCTGTTTTCAACACATATGTGGGAAAAGTACCGGTGTCTCATTTTTATATCATTACCCTGTGTTTTTATTTTAATTATTATTGGTGCATGATCTGAAATAGTTATTGCATGTGTACCAAGACCTTCGATTAAATGTACATGTTCCTGCGGATTGTAATTTCTGCCTAGCCTAGCCCTGTTTTTATATCTAGTGGAATAATATGTAAATTCACTCCAAACTCTTATTACTGAAGTCACATCTTCCTTGCCAAATATTTTCATAAATTTCTTCAAAAATATACAGTCCTTTGTTATACTTTTTCCTTCTGGGCCCCCAGACAAATCCTCACTGCTACAAATCAAATTCCAGTCCCCACCTATAAGTAATATTCCTTGCTGAAAACTGATTATTTCTCCCATAATTTTAAGTTCCATTATAGCAGTTTTAGGTAGAATATAAATACATGCCAGTGTAATTCCTCCCACCTTGCCAGTAGCCCCTTAGTGCTACAAATCTGCCATTATTATCTTTTTTTAACCTCTTCTATTAGTATTGGAGCTCCTCTTGCAATTAATATAAGAACTCCTCGTTTCCTTTGTCCCAGATATTCCACTGAATAACCACCATGAAAACCTTTCTTTATCAAATTCACACTTTCCACTTCTTTCCAAGTGTGTCTCTTGTAACATAGAAAAAAAGAACGCCAAAAGAACAAATAACACAAATAACTGGCAGATGGAAGCTGGAACCCAGATAAAACTCAGTAAATAGCGTAACCAACAGTTTAATACACGCCAGAAAACTTCATCAGAATACAAAAAAGACCAGAATTCAATGCATTTAAATACTCACACAATTAACAACCAATTACTCAATTAAAATCAATTAACCTAATGAATAAAAAGGTACATTCTGTTTTTAGTTAAAAAACAAAAAGGAATTAGTTTCCTTATTCACTTGTAATTTCCTATACTTTAAAAAACATTTAATATTAATGTAATCATTTAGACCAGGGAACTTATCCGAGTTAAGTTTTATCTGCCACACAGTTTCACGCTGTTCTAAAAAATTCTTGTGGTCTCCTGCCCTAAGATCAGCGTGTACAACTTCCAAAACTGAGAATAAAAATTTTTTATATCCATTACAAGTTTTTGTGTGTTTGTACAAAGCATTGCTTTCATCACACGTCTTGATGCTATAAATATGCTCTCTGATTCTGACATTTAGGCTCCGAGTGGTCATACCTATGTAATATGCAGAACAACCAGAACATTGGCCAATGTAAACCACCCCCTTAGTTTTACAATCAACATAACATGGTACTTTGAATGTTCTGTCAAAGTTATCTATCTTGATGTAAGGTCCCTCAGAAATGAATCGGCACATGTTGCAACTGTGGCAAGCATGCATACCAATCCTATTGGTATTAATGGTTAATGGCACTGAGGTAGTATTTTCCAAAATTCCCTTCAAATTATACCTATTCCTAAAAACAAATTTAGGACCAACCCCCAGTGTCCGTCTGATGTCCTCATTGCCATTGATGATCTTCCAGTTGTCGATGACAATCTGCCTGATCGTTTGATTACAAACGTAGAGTACGTTTGATACACTCTGAGTTATACAGTCTGTTTATGACAGGGGACATCACCAGTGAGGTGTATGACCACTCGGAGCCTAAATGTCAGAATCAGAGAGCATATTTATAGCATCAAGACGTGTGATGAAAGCAATGCTTTGTACAAACACACAAAAACTTGTAATGGATATAAAAAATTTTTATTCTCAGTTTTGGAAGTTGTACACGCTGATCTTAGGGCAGGAGACCACAAGAATTTTTTAGAACAGCGTGAAACTGTGTGGCAGATAAAACTTAACTCGGATAAGTTCTCTGGTCTAAATGATTACATTAATATTAAATGTTTTTTAAAGTATAGGAAATTACAAGTGAATAAGGAAACTAATTCCTTTTTGTTTTTTAACTAAAAACAGAATGTACCTTTTTATTCATTAGGTTAATTGATTTTAATTGAGTAATTGGTTGTTAATTGTGTGAGTATTTAAATGCATTGAATTCTGGTCTTTTTTGTATTCTGATGAAGTTTTTACGAAAGCGTGTATTAAACTGTTGGTTACGCTATTTACTGAGTTTTATCTGGGTTCCAGCTTCCATCTGCCAGTTATTTGTGTCTCTTGTAACATAGCTATTTGGAAACTACATTTTTTAATATAGTTCACTAATTTTTCTTTTTTTATTTATCTGTGAGGCCACAGGCATTTAAAGACATTACAGAAAGCATCATTGTATTACTACATAAACCTACATAATGCAAAGGTCCTTGCCAGAAGCTTACCTAAACATCACAGACCTCCCAAACACAAGCATGATTCACATAATACATCACATCCCAGCTATACCAGGTTACATTTCCTTCCACACATTCAGACCACAAACTGAAGGCATGAGAACTACAGGAGGTGGTGTATCAATATTCATTAAAGATAAATACACCTCTAGATTGGTTAAACAGCACAATTCCCTTGAATTACTCCAGGAGCAACTGACTGTAGGTAACACCTTCTTCAGGTCATTGCCAGCTATAGAACCCCCTCCATGAATCAGGATATCCACTCAGCCTACTTGGATCAACTATAATATGCAGTGCCCCTACCCTAGCAGATCTACACAAAAAAATCCAGGATAATTTTCACTCACTCGAAAGCTGGCTTACTGAGAATGGCTTGATACTTAACCCCCCCCAAAAAAAAGCTCCTACTATTTCATCCCTCACTAACTACTGCTCCTACCTCCTCCTTCTCTATCCACTCTAAAAACGGTACCCCTATTTCACCTGAATCCCATACAAAACTTCTAGGTATTACCATTGATAAGCTAAAATTTGATATACACATAAATCTGGCTATTAAAAATACAAACAAAAAGCTAGATAGTCTCTACAAAAAATCCTTCCTGACCCATAATGCTAGATCCACAATTGCTCATACCCACCTTCTCTCAACACTACTGTATGCATCGCCAATCTTGACCAATCTATCCAAAACAGAAACCAACAAAATGACCACCTGCTATAATCAGATAGCTATATTTGCTAACAGCTCCTTCAGAATCTATCACTGTCATAACCTAAAGCAATTGGGCTGGCTTGAACTACCATATCTACTAATCTATAATCAGCTGATCATCACTCACAAGCTACTCTCCCAACCAAATATACCACCTTCATTAAGTAACATAATCCAACATTACTCCTGCCCTAGACAACTCCGCTCCACAGACAAGTTACTGTTAACAGTTACTAGAACACACAACCATGCTGGTGACTCCCTTTACTCTTCTTATTTGGCCAAAATCTGGAACTCCCTGCTTGCATCCATAACCCTGGAAACCTCCCTGCCTAAATTTAAAATATCTATCAAAAGTCACCTAACCAACAAATGCCTATGTCCCTGCTCCACACCAGACTAACCCCAGTACCACTCCTATACTAATGCAACTCTCGGCATAAACAATAGTCTCTTGTTTCACCTGCAGAAAATTGTACACCACAACAAAAGAATGATGGTAATTTTGTGTTAGTTTGCAAAATTTATTGTTTATAAACCCACTGATAACTGCATCTGTCTAAGGCTTAACACTTAAATGTGTTCTCAGCTAGATACCCTTGTGGACCTAGTTGAAATATGTATCTAAGAATTGTCTTTATGTCTTGTAAATTTGTCTCCTTGGAGCTTTTCTCCCAGGGCCTCCACTGATAGTTGGACTATCCTGGTTAACAAATGTAAAATAAATAAATACATAAATAAATCTACTTGAGTCAATCAAGATACAACCAAACATTCTGGTTTTGGATGACTTTAATTACACATCCATTGACTGGGTAAATTATACATGTTCTAACTCACTTGCCCAAAAGTTCCTGGAGTTTGTTAACTGAAATGCCCTGTACTAGCTGGTTGACAAACCCACATGGGGCTCAAACATCCTGGATCTGGTGCTCACTAACATGGGGGACCTCTGCACCACCCCCAGTGTGTGGCCATCCATTGTGAGATCTGACCACAAATCAGTCTTGCTAGAAGTAACTATAACAAAAGACCCTCCTTTAGCAACAACTAGACTAAAACAAATTTTCAAGGCCAATTACAACCTCTTATGTGACAGCATAAATAGCTTCATAGTCCCTCTCCCCACTAACGGAACAGACACCTATGCTGAGTTATACACTAGTGCTTTATACAAGAACCTGAACAATTGTATTGACACTGCCATACCTGATAGAACCAAAGCAAGATCTTCAAGGAAAACCAAACCTGCCTGGTGGACAACTACCATTAATAGGCTATGCAACAGGAGAAAGAAATTGCTGTCTAAGTGTAGGAAGGCACAGTCTCAAAACTGGAAACCCGCCTTCCTCAAATTAAACAAGCAAATAACACTCCTAGTGAAGTCCTTCAAAACTAACTATGAATCCAAATTAGCTTTCCTAACTAAGGATAACTACAAGTTGTTCCTTAGTTACATCCTTAACCTCAAAGGTATGGCCCAGATTTGCACTGAACTCACAGTTAATGGTACTATATAAACAGAACCCGTGGATATAGCAAACCTGCTGGCTGACAGGTTCAGTGAGAGCTTCACTCCACTGTTCCCACCACATATACACCAAAGCATACCAAACACCTGTCCCCCACCTAGTATCTCTAAGGAGCAGTTCTTAAATGCCCTCTCCAAGGCCAAAAATACAGCCTGTATGGGATCAGAAAACATCCCACACTATGTTCTACACGGGTTAAAGGAGGAATTAGCATTTTTATTGGGCACACTTTTCAATCACAGTCTAAGCACTGGCTTAATCCCAGTGGAATGGAAAACAGCTACCGACATCCCTTTACGCAGAGGGGGTGGATCCACGGACCCCGGGAACTATATACCTATTAGCCTGACCAGGCTTATCTGCAAAGCCATGGAATGAATCATCACGGCCCTTATTAACAAAAATATAGTACATCTCCAAATGATCAATCCCACCCAGTTTGGCTTTGTCAAGGGGAAATAATGCCTGTTAAACTTGGTGGACTTCTTCGAGACAGTCCCCAAATCCCTAGATGAGGGCAAATCTGTGTATACAGCCTAGCAGACTTAGCCAAGGCCTTTGACACAATCCCCCACTCAGGCATCATTGATAAACTATTGACCCATATATTGTCGGGTGGTTTGCAAACTGGCTCACTGATAGAACTCATATGGTCAAAACAGGAGACTCCACCTCCTCCAGCAGACCCGTAACCAGTGATGTTCCACTGGGATCGGCTCTGGGGCCGCTAATGGTTAACAAATGTAAAATAAATAAATAAAATAAATATAAAATAATGTTCAGAATCTAATTCTCTGAAGTACAGGTTAAAAACTAAAGGACTGTGGCTGACAAAGTTTGCTGATGATTGCAAACGGGAAGTGATTAATGAAACCCCTAGTGATGTCAACATCCTGCAAGAAGGTCTTGCGCAGACTAATGGCTGGTGCCAAAGTCATGGTTTTAAACTTAGTGCAAAAAAATGCATTATCATGGCCTTTGGGAAGGGTGATGTTTCTGAATCACAGTCAATGGTGAGAGATCTAGGCACACAGATTGATAGCAACCTTAACATCGATTACCATATTTCTGAAGTGGTAAGAAGGACATTTTATATTGCTCATCTCATAAGTAAGGGCATTGCCTCCAGAAAAGAAGAGAGGTTACAACCTCCCGTGTACTCTTCTCTCATCAGGCCAATAACAGAGTACAATGCTCTCTTTGGTATGTTCCTTTCCAAACACCTGCAGCAATTGGACAGACTACAAAGTTTTCTTGCAAAGAAAATTCAGGGTCTTCAAGATCTGTCTTAGGTGGACAGACAGAAATCATTGTCACTTTACTCCGAGTCATACAGACTGATCAGAGGCGACCTGTGCCTTGCATACAGAACAATCTCTGATCCATCTTTAATGGAAATACTGCACATTTGCAAGTCAAATGGCACATGGGTCACTTGCTCAAAGGACCTTAACCTGGTATGTGACATCACCAGAACTTGAAATAAGCTTCTTATTCACGTTAAAAAAAGCCCCTCGCTAAAAGTAATTTGGACAATTAGATGGGTAACCAGAAATTCATCCCAGGGGTTTCACCTGTGTCCCTCATGGACAAGGACAATAGGTGCTGATTTTAGTGACTCCTTGAACCAGACACCCTTGGAAACATGGGTTGAACTTGGCTAGGCTTGTAAGGGACCTAAGGCCATTAGCCTTTTAACCTCATATGATCCTATATATCTATATATATATATATATATATATATATATATATATATATATATATATATATATATATAGGTCTACTTGAAAACACTGACACGCCAAAACACCAATGACGAGAACACCGAGACTGGAAAATCGACAACTGAGATGACCAACAGTTTAAAAGCCCGACGCTGAGAACACCGTCATGTTAAAGTACGTGTGCAATAATGACAGACTTTAGAATTGGGGCGGGTTAAGTGAGTTAGGGTTATGGCGCGGGTTAGGTGAGTGTGCGATAGTGACGGACCTTAGGGTTAGAATTTGGATTAAGGTTAGTGCACAGATAGTTGTGTATGTAAGGTTTAGTGTAGGTTTGTAAGGTTTAGTGTAGGTTTGTAAGGTTTTTGGTGTGCTTGTGTTGTGTGTGTGTTTTCCGGAAAAGGTATTTGTTTTGTTGATTGTCAGGATTATGGTTTGTCGGGCATGTGATGTTTCCTGCTTTTAAACTGTCTGTCATCTCAGTTGTCAATCTTCCGGTCTCGGTGTTCTCATCATCGGTGTTTTGGCATGTCTGTGTTTTCAAGTAGACCCATACATACACATATATATATATATATATATATATATATATATATATATATATATATATATCCATCCATGCATTCACAAACTCCTTTTTCCCATTTTTGCACATGGGGTCAGGGTATCATTTCAACAGTGACAATCATCTAGAGCCAAGGTTTACACTGCCAGGTTGTTAGCTCTGCTGCAGTGGTTCATTCGCATACACTCACATGCACACTCACACCTATGGCCAATTTAGAGAGTCTATTCCACTTACAGCATGTCTTTGAAATGTGGGAGGAAAATGGAGCACCCAGAGGAAACCCACATGAACAAAGGAAGGGACATGCAGACTCCACACAGAAGGTACCCCAGCCAAAAATCAAACCAGGGAATCTCTTGATGTGAGGCAGCAATACTATCCACTGTGCCACTGTCCAATACATTAGAGCATTTAAATGGTTTGTTTTTGTAGGTTGTTGTGTTTTATTACATTTTCGATGTTTCAAGACTTTGAGTATATGGTGCTGACCATGTCAGATTCAAAGTTTTGAAAATTCGATAATGTAATATAGACCCTATATATATATTTAGATAGATATAGTCATCCTGCATCACCTTTAGCTCCATTATGGAGTAATAAAAGAGGAATGGAGTTCTGACTGCAACTGTTGGCTTGCCCATGTGCACAATCAATTGATTAATCAATCAATCTGGCACAAACAACTACAAAGCTTATCAGAGCACATATGATGAGTAGATTAGTATCAAGCATAATGTCTCTCTATTTCATAGGTTCATAGGTTGGTACAGGCTATCGTCCCTAGGGCCTATACAAGCCTAGCTATAACAATTCCCTGGATATTTCTTCCCACAATATTTACTTCCCTGGACCCCTGTCTAGCAGGGTGACTGACGTGATCCCCAGAGTGAATTTCCTATCTCCCATCCAATCCTCAAGGTTCCTTTTGAAGAGGGCCAAGAAGGCACTCTGCTTGACATGTATGAGCAGCCTATTCCAGAGTATGGGGAGTCTCTGGGTCAGGATCCTATCCCTCCAGCATGTTTTGTTCATTGTGATGACAAGGTTTAGTTCCCTGGAGCATGTGACTCTGATGGATTGGGATTTCTTTAAGTGGAGCATGTCCAACAGCTCAGGGTTTGACATGGCCTGGTATGTTAAGCAGAGATCGCCTCTGAGTAGACGATATGCCACTGAGTTTAGCTGGAGTTTTTTTTAGATGGTCAGCATAGGGCATCTGCTTTAGGCCTGTGATTCTTTTAGTGAGGCATTTCTGCAGCCTTTCCAGCTGTTGCAGATGTCTTGTGAGGTACATACCAAACGGGGCATTGTACTCTATAATGGGTCTAATGAGAGACGAGTACAGTGGGACAATGACCTCCTTTTTTCTGGATGAAAAGCCCTTAGTGATGAGGTGTGCCATATAGAAGGATTTCCTGATTGTTGTGGCGATATGGTTATCGAAGGTGAGACCACTGTCCATCTGTGTCCCCAAGTCTCTCATCAGACTTTCGGTGTTTAGTGTACTGCCATCTATCTATCTATCTATCTTTGACTGTGACCCAGGTGACCAAGGTTTAATTAGCACCATGGCACTGAAGGACACAGTCATGGAGGAGGGGGCGGTTGGAATGAAGGGCCATGGCCTACTCACTTTTCTTGTGGGGAGGGTTGCATGGAGGAGCAAGCACACTAGGTAGGTGCTATTTCTCTGGTGGAACCTAGGTAGTCCACCTCACATGCTTTGTGGGGTGGGGCACAGGTGTATGAAGTGAACGCCCCTTGCAGAAATAAAAAAAACATTCTTCATAAGCAACCAGTTGCACATCCCCTCCTCAGTGCTAACAATGAACGTGTGAAATGATGTTAGAACTGCATAAAGAATAAAAATCATATGTCACCGCTCTAATGTTTGCCTGAATAAAGGCCTCTATTAGTCAACCTTCACTCTAGTGATGATGAACAAATGGATTGATTGGCCAGTAGGGGGTTGATGACAGACAACTGGCAAGTACAAAATGATGCAAAAAAAAAAAAAAAAAAAAAAATATATATATATATATATATATATATATATATATATATATATACACATATATATACACATACACACACACACACACACACACACACACACATTATAGTTATAAAGATTTTCTTGTGTATTAATAAAGGAAAACAGAAGTATGGGAGTTCTGGGGTTAGTGAGAAGTATAATGGTAGAGAGTATCAGAATCTCAACCCCTCTTCCATTATTTTCATTTATTTATATACTTATTTTTTCCCTAGCTTCATATTGTCTTAAAGTTCCTGTACTTTACCTTTAAGAAATATGTGCATGTAGATTACAACAATAAGTTCTCACAAATTCTAAAAAACAAAGTGACAAACAACATCAAGAATGTATTAGCTATTATAACCTCTGTGTCATGTTAGGACCTATCTATTGCCAATAAATGGTAAAATAGGGTAACTGCACAGTAACTTTATTAAGGAGGGTACATGGGAACTATTTGGGAAAGCAATGATATGAAATAACTTATTTGAAGTGCACGGAATTAAAATGAAATATACATGTACATACACATACACACACACACACACACACACACACACACACACACACACACACACACACACACACACACACACACACACACACACACACACACACCTTGAGATTGGTCAAACAGTATGGCTCTCTTGAACTACTCCATGCCCAGTTAATTACAGGTAAAACACCCTACCACATCACTGCTAGCTATAGGTCCCCTCCTTGAAACAAGAAAAGCACAATGACTACCTGGACATACTGGAGTCACTCACCATTCAGTCTAACACCTTAGTCATAGGAGATTTCAGTTATCATTCCATCAACTGGGGTAACATACACAAGCTCGAACATGTTCACCCAGAGGTTCCTGGACTTTGTCAATGTAAATGCTCTGGAACAGATAGTCTACATCCCCACAAGAGGCTCTAATGTCATTGACATAGTAATACTCACAAACATGGGTGGTCACTGCACTGCCTCTTGCATGATGCCTTCTCTGGTAAGGTTGGACCATAAATCAGTCTCATTTGAAGTAACTACTGGACCCCACACCCCCAAAGGAGAAAAACAAACTAAGGAACTTCACCAAGGCAAACTACAGCCTATTAAGTGATGGTATAAAAAATTGTATACCCCCTGCTATCACAGGCAATAATGACTCTTATGCAGAGATGTACACAAATGCCCTGTATAATCATTTTAGAAACTGTATACACTCGGCTGTACCTGACCAGATTGAAACCAAGCCCTCCCGAAAAATAAGCCACCTTGGTGGATACCTAGTATGAACAGATTATATAACAGAAGGAAGAAACTGATGTCCAAGAACAAAAAGTAACTGCCTCTGCAGAGGAAGATTTCTCTCCACAGGTAGAACAAGCAAATCAGAAGTCTTGTAATGACCTCTAAAGCTAATTATGAAGCTAAAATAGCATCTCTAGTCAAGGACAATCATAAGACATTCTTTAACTATGTTCAAAATCTAAAAGGGAGTGCCCAACTATCTCCTGAACTGGTAGTAGATTGCACCACTTACATTATACCGGAGGAAGTTTCCAACCTGCTAGCTGACAGATTTGGTGCAAACTTCATCCCGCTATCCCCACCAGCCATACCTCAAAGCATACCTGACATCAGTTGTCTAACTAGTATCTCTAGAGATCAAGTCATATGTGTGATCTCCATGTCATAAACACAGCCTCAATGAGACCAGATAGCATCCCAGGTTGCTTACTAAGCAGTCTAAAACAGGACCTAGCTGACCCACTTGCCATTCTCTTTAACCATAGTCTGAAAACTGACTTTGTACCAAAAAGAGTGGACAACAGCAACAGTAATATCTTTGCATAAAAGGGTCCATCAAATGACTCTGGGAACTACAGTCCCACAAGTCTAAACTGCCTCATCTGCAAGGCCGTGGAAAGGATCATGGACCTTATCAACAAGGTCAAAGGCGACCTTCAAACTCTAGACTTAACCCAGTTTGGCTTCATTTTGGGTAGATTGGGCTTATTGAACCTGGTAGACTTCTTTGAGAAAGTCACCAAAGCCCGGGATGAAGATAAGACAGTGCATACAGCCTATGTGGACCTAGACAAAGCCTTTGACACAATCCCCATTCAGGTATTATTGAAAAGCTCTCCCATCTAGCTGTTGACCCTTACATCAGTAGATGAGTAGCTAATTGGCTCACCAACAGAACACATACTGTCAAAGCTGGCGACTTCACCTCTACCAATAGACCCGTCACCAGTGGCATACCACAAGGATCTTTACTGGGACCTTTACTATTTGGAATCTATTTCCCAGAGGTTCAGGCTAAAGTAGATTACCTTTGGCTTACTAAGTTTGCTGATGATTGTAAACTAAGTGCAAACTGAGTCCCCTAAAGATGTTAACATATTACAGGAGGGGCTAACACAAACAAATGACTGGTGCCAAAGTCACGGTCTAAAACTAAATGCAAAAAAGTGCACTATTATCCCATTTGGCAAAGCGGAATTCCCCACTAATTACAATATTGAGAGCACCCCAAAAAATTTAAACCCAGTGGTGCGAGATTTGGGAACACAGGCCAACAGCAATCTGAACTTTGACCACCAGGTTTCCACGGTGGTAAGGAAACCCGCACATCTCATAAGAAAAGGCATTGCATCCAGGTCTAAGGATGTTATAACCTCACTTTACTCAATCCTAATCAGACCACTAACAGAGTACAATGCTCCCTTCTGCTTGAATCTCACCAGACACCTGCAGCAACTGAAGCGACCACAGAGGTTTCTCACTAAGAGGATATAGGGTCTCTAAGCCATGACCTACATGGATAGACTGAAAGCCCTGTCAATGTACTCCACATCATATATGTTACTGAGGGGCAACTTGTGCCTGGCCTACAGGGCAGTCTCTGACCCTAACCTGATGGAAATGCTGCACATCTGCAAATCAAATGGCACTAGAGTCATGTGCTCTAGAGAGCTTGACCTTGCCGGTGACATTAACAGAATATGCTGGAGAGAGAGGTATGTCTCCCAGAGACTGCTGCTGCTCTAGAATAAATTTTCACTTCATGTGAAGCAGAGCTCCTCAATGACCATATTCAAGCACAACTTAGACAAATGGATGGGTGACTGCAAATTCACCTTGGGTGTGGCACCCATGTCCTTCATGGACTGGGGTAGTTGGTGCTGATCTGTAAAGTACATCCATCTAACAAAGGACAATTGGGGCAACCCATGATTAACATGGCTAGGCTTATAAAGGCTCTAGGGCTGTTAGCCTAGTAACCTCCTATGAATCTATGACATTATGAGCTTACGTTACATCTTACAAAACTTTCTGTTTTATTGAAAGCCCTCAAACAAAAAACAAACAACCCTCAGTACCCACTAAAACCTATTAATTGAATACTGACACACAAAGTTATGTACATCTTCAAATATTGAAGTTTTACCGTCCTAATAAGAACAAATGTCCCAAACTGCCAGCCACACTCATACACTTGAGTTAACCTAAAATAAATGTTATCCATGCTAAGATTCATACTGCAACCTGTGCTTCTACTCAGTGCTAACTGGTTTTGTCTTATCTTTATAGCTGCCCCTGAATGCTTTCAGAGAACATTATCTCCCATCCAGTTTCTCTTTTCTTTTTTCCCCAGCCAATCACTCTATCAGAATGTCTACATGAAGACACGAAAACCAGATAGTCAATTTCTTTTTATCAGATTGCTTCCATGGAGACATGAAGGCCAGATACAGAATTGCTACTAAGCATACATTAATTTGCTAGAAAAAAGCCTCATAATATTCAATATTCTTTTTCATTTACTTGCTTTCTCTTACAAATTTGTTGCTAGCTAAACCAATCTAAGGACCTAAATCCAGTCATTCCTCCATGCAAGAATGAGAAAAAGCACATTTTTTTCCCTTTGTCATGCTGTTTTAACCAGGCTGTTTCTTTTGTCATGCTGTTTTAACCAGGCTGTTTTTTTTTTACATTGCAGTGCCTACATTTCTTAAAAATGAACAAGAAGAAAGGAAGAAGGAAGAAATAAAGGGGAAAAAGAACAGCAGCACCTCTTTACAATCCCCATTACTCTTAAAATGACTGAGAAAACTTTACTTTATAGCATGCACAGAAAACCATACACCACAAAAATAGTACAATTAAAAAGTTTTCTTTACTTAAACTTTTTCTCCTCTCTTCCCCTCCCCAAAGCTTTTTTTCCAAAAATTAATGACATGAAGTAGAGCATATTCTTTAGAGTCCCCCACAAGTCCAACAAATTCTGAAAAAAAGTCCAATACTTCCATATTTTCTTGTTCTGTCATACTTTCAAATATAATTATTGCATTGTGACCCCACATTAAGTTACTGGTTTTATTACTATTCATCACCATCTCCAAAACCCCATCTCTGCTTCATTTCCAATGTACTCTCAATTCTTCTAGTCAACTCTCATGCTCCCTTCCTTCTCTCCAACAATTTATATTGAAACAGTGCAAATGTTTTCACAGGTACAGTTTCTTTATGGTCTCTATTACCAGAAGAATAAATGACAGAATCTCCTTCTGTTTCACAGCTCACCTTTTCTAAGACAAACTTTTGTATTTCCTCTTTAGCATGATTTTGTCCCTCCAAGGAAGAATGCCTTGATGACATTTGGGTACAGCAGTCAGTTTGACTCACACCTGCATCCTCACATTCCCTGAATAGCAGAAATAATTTACTCCTCTTCTGCCCTCTTTTGCCTGGTGTACAATAAGTAATCAGTCTCCACAAACACTCTGATTTCTCCCACATTTAGTATTTTGTCCTTCTGCTACAGTTTTGATATAATCAACTCCTCCTGCTGATACGATTGCATCATTACTATTAAAGGTCTAGGTTGCTTTCTCATAGCTAGGCTTGGAGTATATACACAATGTTCCCTTTCAACTAACAGCTCCTAATGTGGCATACCACTCCAGTTGCGTATTTGTGATTTAATAAAACGAACCCAGTCTGTTCCTTCCAACTTCTCTAGTACAGCTGAAAATCTCGGGTTTTCCCTACATGCTCTGTCCTCCAATTCTATTATTTTTTGAAACTTCGCTTTCTGAGTAGTCTCATATTCAGCCAGCCTTTTCTTCATTTCAACCTCTGATTTTTGCAGTTTTATCACCTCATCTGAATATCTGTTTAAAGCTTCTTCCATCTTTTCCAGCCTTTTGTTGTTTGGGTTGATATACTCCATCAGTGTTTCATTTATTTTAACCAGGTGTGTGGGCAGTTGTCTTATATCTTCCAGTAGGTTACTGGAAGTCATGTCTGGAGGTTGCGTTGCTTTTTACTAAACAGCTCCAGAACTTTCCCCAGTCACTGTTTCTTCCTCACATTTTGTAACTGATGATTTCCAGGTGCCCTGTATTTCTTTTTTCCTGATATCTAGGCAGTACACATACTAGCCAGTTACTGAAATGTACCCATAAACACAAAAGTCTACTGGCTTTCTCTGTTGAGTTTCTATTTTCACACTGGGACAGCTAGAGTCAAGCTGTTACTTAATGTCCAGCCATCTTGAAAGTCCTTGCTCTTCAGCTTTGGTTTTTCCAGAATCCTTTCAACACACCCTAACTGACCAACACTACACTGTAATAAATTAAGCTGGGGGTCTAGGGGCTGCTAGGAACCAGAAGCCCCAGGTTATGAATAACCTGAGATGCATTTAAAACTTTTCCCCAACCTTTTGATTCAATGTTTGTGTGAAACACTGAAAGGCTGCCAGCCCAGCCAGATAGAATTGTGCAAATAATTCTGTGTGATTTGTAAATATTAATATAATCTACAGGCTGGTTTTACAAACGTCAAAGAGAACTATATGTTATGGTTAAACTATATGTTGTACTGAGCTTCAAAAATGTAACCACAGTGCACTCTGCTGGAAGAAAGCTGATAAGTTAAGCATTGTATGACTGTTTGATCTCAAACTCGGAGATGTGATATCTGGACCAGCAAATTCTTTCTATTGTTTTGAGACCAGAGTTAATTGCTAGATTTTACATGTATAATGTCTTTTATTGCTGTGGCTTCCTGGGAAATTACATGAGAGAAGTGTCAACAATGATGTAATCTAAAATGGGTCAGCAGTGATGTATTATCAATTTAAGACTTTCTCAGAGAGAGAGAGAGAGAGAGTCAGAGCATTTTGCATTTGTCTTTAGAATTGACAGCATCACCAGCACTCTGCCTTCACTCTACTTGTAAGTAAGATATTTATTTAGAACATTGTTTATCTTAGAAATAGATAGAAAATAGTAAGATAAGACTACCTGTTTTCTACATTTATGTCAGACTATTCTACAGTATTATTTTAAGCATTTTCCTGTGTCTGAACTCTTGACTAGCACTGTGTTGAATTGAGATTTGTCTTGTGTTTTTATTATTTATTAATTAAATATTTTTAAACCTTTCAACTGTGGATGTTTTGTGTAGAGATAATTTAAGTTGTAGAGTACATTGCATGTATATAGTGATACTGTCCAAGTCACTCCAATATGCCTTGTTATTTGTCATACTTACTAATTGGATAATAATATTGCACAGTGAAACTGGTCACCCTTTGGGAAGGGCCTTATTAGTAGCTGATAAGAGTAGCTGGTGGCAGTGAATACTACATTACAGCCTGGCAGGAGGGGGCATAGCTGGAGAACCTGTGCCAGCCTTCCCCAGGAGTGTCTGTGTGTTTGTTTATAAACACAAATCTCAAATTTGTGTGTGTCAGCTACTTGGGCAGGGACATGAAGCACTGGTTGGACAGATAGGGTACTGGAGGTTTTGGCTTGATTACTCGGCTGAGATCTGAACCCTACAGCTGTGCCAGTGGGGAGTCTTATTAGGGATCTGGAGAGAAAGGGAGAAATCAGCTCCAGACTAACTGTGATCTCTTGTGTGCTCTTAAGGAACATTGTACTTTACTGTGTGTGTACTTGTTATCCTGCTCAATGTACATGCCACTCACTGGTGCTAGTGGTGAGGATTGAGGCACCTTGATTACCGGGCCAGTGCATGGGTGCCACATATTAACTGTTTGGCGGTGGTGGGATATCCACACCAGGTATTAATTGTTTGATAGTGGTGAGTTAGCCACATCACGTACTAACTGGCTTGTAGTGGTGTGGATAGTGAATTCCTATAGCTTGTGTACAGTGATCACTGAAGGTGTTTTTGTACTCTAAATCAGCCACACAGTGAATAGTCAGAGTTCGGATCACAATTGTTTTATTTATTTTGTTAGCTTAGTTAGTCAGGGAGAGCAGGCAAGCATGTCAGCAGAGGAGTATGGCAAGCTGACAAGGAGCCAGTTGGCTGAGATGTGCCAGACTAAAGGACTGGTGCATGGAAACTTGACTAAGGCAGACATGATTGCAGCTTTGGTCACAGCTGCAGTAGAAAATAGCAACCAGGAGGATGATCAGACTGGCCATGGAGATGTACATCATTCAGAGAATGGACAGATCAACCTTTCTGCAGAGGACTTAAAAATCCAACTGGAGCTAAGGAGACTTGATTTGGAGGCCAGGCATTTGGAAATGGAAGCTGTGGAAAAGGAGAGGCAGAGGCAGCATGAAAAGGAGATGCTGTCTCTTCGCCAGACACATGGAGGTAATGGGGAAGGGTGTAACCGGATCCCAGAAGTACAAAAGGTCAGTACATTTCTTTAGCAGTTTTCCAGAGGGGGATAATTTTGATAATTTCATTCATATGTTTGAGAGGGTATGTAAACAGTATGAGGCTGACCAAAGGCTGTGGGTTTGGTTCTTGACCTCCTTCCTCCATGGTAAAGCTGTTAATGTACTTTCCAAATTATCTGACATTGACTTTTTTTTAACTATAATGCTGTAAAGAATTTTTTGTTAGAATTTTTTAAGCTAACACCTGAAACTTATAGGAAAATATTTTTGTGAGCAAAGAAGCAAGGCAGATGAAAGTGTGTGAATATGTTGCTGAACTGAGCACTTATTTTCATAGGTGAGTGAGTGGATTTCAGGTCACCACTTTTGAAGGGCTGGCAGACCTTTTGGTGAGGGAGAAAACCCTTAGCACTTTGCCTGAGTACATCAGGATCTGGTTAGCTGATAGACAATGTGCCACTTCAGATGAATTGGGGAAGAAGGAGGATCTATACCTAGCAAGCAGGGCAACACTGAACAGGAAAGGGACCCCCAGCACTGTTCATGGGTCTAAAGGAACCCATGGTGAGCAGCCCAGATTGCCCCAACAGAATCTGACAGTAGCAGGGGAAGCCATTAGTCCAGGAGCACATCCAGGACCTAGGGTTAAATGTTTTTAATGCAGCCAGTGGGGCCATGTGGCATATAGACATCCACAGTGGCAAGGTGGGGAACAAAAGGTGAGGGAGCCAGTACGTGGGAAAGACAAAATGCCAACGGTAGGTTGTCTTGAGACAACAAGGGTACCAAACTACCACCTTAGATTATATCCTATCATAGTGAATAGCAAAGAGGCCATTGCTAAGAGAGACACAGCCTCTGACATAACAATTTTGAAGCCTGCAATGGTTACAGTGGAGCATTACCTGCCTGGGCAGTCTACTCCAGTCAGAGCTTTAGGAGGGACCCCATTCCAAATACCTTTGACTAGGGTTCAACTTTACTGGGAGGGTGAAAAAGGAAGCCAGCAAGTAGGTGTGTTTAAGGATATCCCTGCAGATGCCTTGATAGGGAATGATTTTGATAATGCAGTACCATGTGCTCATGCAGTTACACGCAGTCAGGCTTGTAGACAAGCAAGTGGGTCTGGTAGCCTGGGGGAGAGTGAGACAGACCACACACATGTAGCCAGGACTGGTGAGGTGGTTACTTCAGGGAGGGAGCTACCTGGTAGCAATGATACCGAAGGTGAGCCACAGCTGCTTGCGGGTACTGATGTTCCCTTAGGCAGAGTAACTGCAAAGGTAGAGGTGAGTAGTAGTACCCATGCTGACAGTGAGGCACCGCTGTCAGAGGATGCCAGACTTCCTGTGGAAGGGGAGCTGGGAAGGGTTACAAAGACAGAGTTGAGACAGGCTCAGCTCTCAGACCCTAAATTGCAAGGCCTGAGGCAGGTAGCTAGTGAGGTACCTAATTCTCAAGAGAAGGGGGGGATCTGTATACTGGGACAAAGAGTTAATGTATAGAGAGTGGACCCCTGAGGGAGGGCTAGAAGGTGAGAGAATACAGCAGTTGGTAGTGCCTAGATCCTACCGTCTGGCACGTCTAGCCATCGCCCATGATATTCCCTTTGCTGGTCATATGGTCATAAAATGTACAAAGAGACATATTATGCAGAACTTCTATTGTCCTGGAATTTCCAGAGATGTAACAAGGTACTGCAGGACCTGTGAGCAGTGCCAAAAGGTATGCAAGGCAGGAGACAAGGTGAGAGCTCCTTTGACGCCTTTGCCTGTGATTGAGGAGCCATTTCAGAGGGCAGCTATAAATATTGTGGAGCCTCTGAATACCCCAGGTTCCACAGGGAAAATGTATATCCTAGTGGTAGTAGATTATGCTACAAGATACCCTGAGGCAGTGGCTTTGTCCTCCACTGAGGCAGAAAAGGTGGCAAATGCTTTGGTAGATATTTGCAGCAGGGTAGGTTTCCCAAAAGAAATACTGTCTGACAGAGGTGCGAATTTCATGTCAGACCTGCTGGCTTGTCTGTGGAAGTACTGTGGGGTGAAGCACCTGAAGACCACCCCCTACCATCCCCAGACTAATGGTCTTGTTGAGAGGTTACACTCTACAATCATGTCCATGCTACGGGCATTTGCAGACCAGTTTAAGAGGGAGTGAGACAAGTATTTGCCCCATCTGTTTGCTTACAGAGAGGTTCCCCAGGAATCCACAAGTTTTTTGCCCTTTCAGTTGCTGTATGGGCATAGGATGAGAGGACCTCCAGACTTAATTCATGATGAGTGGGAAGGTGAGTGTGAATCTCACGAGGAGTCTATTGTGGCACATGTCCTAAACCTCAGGACAAGGCTGAGGGAACTCATGGGTCTGGCCCAGAAGAACCTGGCAGAAGCCCAACAGCAGGAAAAAGTCTGGTATGACAGGAATGCTCGAGCTAGAGAGTATGCTGTAGGGCAGCAGGTAATGGTTATCATTCCTGTCAGACACAACAAGCTGCAAGCAGCCTGGAAGGGACCTTACAAGGTGGTAAGGAAGGTCAGTGATGTTAACTAAATGGTAGAACTACTAGGCAGGAGCACAAATTGTACCATGTTAACATGATGAAGTCTTACCATGATAGTGAGGCCCTTGTGCTGAGTATTTGCAGTGGATTGCAGGAGGAGTCTGAGGGAGATCTGGTGACTGATCTCCTCACTGAGGCTAGGACTGACACCGCAGTGGAAGGGGTTGCAATGTCCCAGCAGCTATCTCCTAACCACGTTCGAGAAATCCGAGCAGTGCTACAGGAGTCTGGGGACATGTTCACTAGGAAACCATGGTGCACCCACCTGGTGCAGCACCAGGTGGATACAGGACCCCATAGGCTTATTAGGTATGCATCTTATAGGGTGCCTGAGAGAGTCAAACAGACTCTGAGGGAAGAGATCCAGGAGATGTTGGAACTAGGGGTAATTCAAGAGTTCAACAGTCCCTGGGCCTCCCCAGTGGTGCTGGTGCCAAAGAAGGATGGCAGCACCAGGTTCTGTGCAGACTACAGGAAATTAAATAATCACACAGAGTCAGATGCTTACCCTATGCCTAGGACAGATGAGGCCCTAGAGCAGCTGGGTGGGGTTAAGTATCTTACTACATTGATCTTACCAAGGGTTACTGGCAGGTGCCCTTGACTCTCACAAATATGCCTTTTGGGATGAAAAATACCCCAGCGACTTTCCAGAGGTTGGTAGATCATATCCTAGCAGGAGGGTTTGCCCTTGCTTGCCTAGATGATATTGCCATCTACAGCTATTCCTGGCAAGAGCACCTTCAACATGTCAGGGACATTGTGCTGGGCAGACTACAGAGGGCAGGGTTGATCATTAAGCCCAGCAAATGTCAGGTGGGTATGGCAGAAGTCTGCTACCTGGGAAATAGAGTGGGGAGTGCTAAGATCAGGCCAGAACTTCCCAAATTGGAAGAGATTCAGGCATGGACTGAACCTGTTACCAAAAAGCAGGTGAAGGCATTCATAGGGACAGCAGGGTACTACAGAAAGTTTGTCCCCAGTTATAGTACCATAGCTGCTTCCCTCACAGACCTGACAAGGAAAAACAGGCCAGATAAGGTAGCGTGGACCATAGCATGTCAACAGGCTTTCCAGAAGCTTTAAGAAGCTTTGGGAGGATCCCCCTGTGTTAGCCAGTCCAGATTACAGCAAATAATTTGTTGTGCAGGTGGTTGCTTCGAACCATGGGGTGGGAGTTGTACTTAGCCAGATTTCTTCAGAGGGAGAAGAGCACCCAGTGGTTTATTACCTCAGTCGTAGTCGTAGGCCCCAACCCAGGTAGGAATGCTATGCAGCTGTACAAAAGAAATGTCTAGCTATAGTGTGGGCACTGAAGAAACTTCAGCCTAATCTGTATGGAAGGAAATTCACTGTAGTTACAGATCACAATCCCCTAAATTGGTTACACCAAGCCAGCCAGCAAAATTCTAAGTTGCTAAGGGTGAGCCTAGGGTTGCAAACATATATGTCAGTGCAACACCACAGTGTGATTAGCAATGCAAATGCAGATGGGCTCTCAAGACAGGGAATGGGGTAAGGTATATTCAGATACTAACCCTCTCAAGCAACGTTTCTCAAGGGCCACTTAAAAAACTGGCTTGAGTTCTCAGGGAGGGGAGAAATGTGAAAAACTGAAAGGCTGCCAGCCCAGGTAGATAGAATCTTGCAAATAATTCTACGTGATTTGTAAATATTTATATAATCCACAGGCTGGTTTTACAAATGTAGAAGAGAACTATAAGTTATGATTAAACTATATGTTGTACTGAGCTTCAAAAATGTAACCACAGTGCATTCTGCTGGAAGAAAGCGGGATAAGTCAAGCATTGTATGACTGTTTGATCTCAAACTCAAGAGACGTGATGTCTGGACCAGTACATTTTTTCTATTGTTTTGAGACCAGAGTTAATTACTAGATTTTACATATATAATGTCTTTTATTGCTGTGGCCTCCTGGCCAGGTGCAAGATCAAAGAACTGTTAAAATTCTGCGTTTCTGTTAGCTTGGTAAATTAAACCAGAGAAGTGTCAAGAATGATGTAATCTAAAATGAGTCAGCAGTGATGTATTATTAATTCAAGACTTTCTCAGAGAGAGAGAATCAGAGCATTTTGCATTTGTCTTCCGAATTGACATCACCTTTGCTTTGCTTGTAAGATATTTATATTTAGAACATTGTTTCTCTTAGAAATAGATAGAAAATAGTAAGATTAGACTAGCTGTTTTCAATATTTATGTTAGACTATTCTACAGTATTAATTTAAGCATTTTCCTGTGTCCGAACTCTTGACTAGCACCGTGTTGAATTGAGGAAATTTGTCTTGTGTTTTTATTATTTATTATTAAATATTTTGTAAACCTTTCAACTGTGGCTGTTTTGTGTAGCGATAACTTGAGCTCTAGAGTACATTGCATGTATTCAATGATACTGTCCAAGCCACTCCAATAAGCCTTGCTGTTCGTCATACTTACTAATTGGATAATAATAATATTGCACAGTAAAAATTGGACACCTTTGGTAAGGGCCTTATTAGTAACTGATATTAGTGGTTGGTGGCGTGATTTCGACCTTATAGCCTGGGCAGAGAAGGGGGCATAGCTGGAGAACCTATGCCAGCCTTCCCCAAGAGTGCCTGTGTGTTTGGCTATAACTCATATCTCAAAGTGTGTGTGTGTGTGTATGTGTGTGTGTGTGTGTGTGTGTGTGTGTGTGTGTGTGTGTGTGTGTGTGTGTGTGTGTGTGTGTGTCAGCTACTTGGGCAGGGACACAAAGCACTGATTGGACAGAGAGGGCGCTGGAGGTTTTAACTTGACCACTAGGCTGAGTCCTGTACCCTATAGCTGTTCCAGTGGGGTGTCTTATTGGGGATCTGGAAAGAAAAGGAGAAACCAGCCCTGGACTGACTGTGATCTCTATGTGATCTTAAGGGAAATTGTACTTTACTGTGTGTGTACTTGTTATCCTTCCAAATGTGGATGCCCCTCACTGGTGCTAGTGTTGAGGACTGAGGCTCCTGAATTACTAGGCCAGTACACGGGCATCACAGTTGACTTAAACAAAAATGATGTATAAGAAAAAAAATTCAGTGAGATTTTTTACTTCAAGGAAAAATGAGTTATTTACAAGGCTTAATGCTCAAACTTTACCAAATAACTGTGCACAATAAACACAGAAAGACAAATGCTTGCAGTGGTATCTCTTATCTGTAAAATACTACCTGCCTCTCAAAGCCACCTTAAAAAAACTTGTCACTTTCTGTGTATCCCAATCTGACATTAGATGAAGGTGTCTGCATTTTTTATCTGGGTTGCTGTTCCACAGTGTGTTTACTAATTTTCATTTGATTATTGTTTTTTTCTTATAGTGGTGAAGCATTCCTTTTCTTGGTTAAAGTTTTCATCTTACCTTTAGACACTGCACTAGTCCTGTACAAGCTCCCTCTGAACTTTGTGAGGAAAGTTAAAGAAATAATGGCTACACTGTCTGCAGCCCAAGACAAGACAGTGAATTCTGAGGTTTGCCAAGAAAGTTAAAGAAATGACGACATCATACTTATACAGGATGGGGGCTGATATACTGGTTAAGATGTCTGCCTCACAGACACAAGATTCTTACCTTTGGAAGGGAAATTAGCTAGGCTTAAAATAGTCCCTAAGGACAGATAGCCTTGTATTTACCTATGAACCTATCTGCAGCTCCCCACATATACTAAAGTGACCTTCTGTGTATAGCTCTGAGCAGGGCTGTTTTTATACTAGACAGAGTTCATGGCAGAGAAGTCGCTTATTCAGTTGACAGTCATTTCTCAAAAAAGTGATAAAATGCATCAAAGAATTCCAAAACCTTCAGGGGCTACTAAACCGATGTCAAAATCCATTTACACAGCCTTGTTGTGTGGGGGCCACCAGTCCACCATAAACTTTGAACATCTGGGTATACTGTGATGCATATTACCCCCTCCCTTTTTTTTGTTTTGCAAACTCGGTGTAAACAGAGCAAGTGACAGGAGGGTCTGTGCATAAGGGACATGGGTGCCAGGCCCAGTGTAATTTCCTATTCCCCATCCACTGGTCTAAGTTGCGCTTAAACTGGGTAATAGATGAACTCAGCTTCACATGAGTGGGAAGCTTGTTTCACAGACAGAGCAGTCTCTGGGCACATATCTGTCTCTCCAGCATATTCTGTTTAAGTCACAGACAAAATTCAGGTCCCAAGACCTTGTATTTCTGGTACACTTTGACTTATGCATATGAAGGAGATTCATAAGTGTGTGGTTTGCAGATACCTTGTAAGCCAGGCATAAATTAACTTTAAAAATCTTACTAAAACTGCTTGAACTGGGGTACAGGTAACTGAAAGTTCATGGAAATACAGGGTACCTACCTGAGTCTCCACATTCACCATCATATGTTCTTATATCAGTTTACTCTGTTACCTGATTGTTTCCAGCCCCCTTGTAATATCAACTAACAGGGTCTTTGCACGCTTTGCTCCCCACCCTGTCCTCAATTCTCGCCCACCCCCAGTGGTCCTACCTTTATTACACATGCAAACCCCTCCCATCTTTCCAACAGCCAACCACAACATTAAACCCAACACTATCTCCTCCATCTTCCCACTAACACTCCTCCTCAGCTAATATGTATAAGCATACTAAACATATGCTCACTGCATGCACTCTCCTTGCATATCTACCATCCTACCAAATCTCCATAATTCCCCCACTCAACCACTATAACTGTACTACTACTCACACCATCACTCATGTCTCACCCTCACTCAGCTCCCCTCCCACCAGCTCAGAAACCATCCCTATACACCCCCCCACATATTCTATCAACTATATTACTCAAACAAAAAGCAACCCTACAACTTAACATAGGAAACCTCCCACCATATCTATTACCCACAGAGCACAATCATAAAGTTGCCCTAATAAACAAACACATTCAAAAACTGAGAAAACTAATAACCCCATGCATATCAAAACTAGCCCTAAGTGGAGACATCCACCCCAACCCTGGCCCTGCCATCTCCAACCCCACTCCTCATAATCAGACTAGAAACCACAACTTCTCCCACATCACAGCCAACAGAAAGCCAAGTGACCTCCTTCTACTAAGCCTAAATATTAGAAGTACAAGGTCCATGAACTCCATGCCACCATAGACTTGTACTCCCCAGATATAGTCATCCTGACACAAACCTGGCTAAAACCTCACATTACCAGTGAGCAAATCCTCCTTACCAGTTATGGCATACTAAGAGTAGACCAGCTAAACAAGAAAGGAGGCGGTATGGCTATAATATTTAAACAGCAACTAAACATCCCGATCTTAAAATCATCAGCTCCACAAATAGGCAATGAAGAAATAATGTGTACCAACCTCAAAATAAACCAAAATAAAACCATCAACATAATTGGATGCTACTTCTCACCTGGCCAAAACATCCCTCCACTAGAAAACCTCCTCAGCTGGACTACCCACCATCTCCCCCAAGAAAATATAATTTTAGGTGATTTCAATATTGACTGGCAATCCTGTTCTGGCAACCATCCAACCCATCATCTAAACCTTCATGGCTTCACCCAACTAGTCCAGTCACCAACCAGGATAAATAAAAACTCCAACAAGCACTCTACCCTGGATTCGATACTAGTCAGTAAGAGCCCCCAGTCATATATAGCAGGCTGCTTATTGGATAGCCTCAGTGATCACCCTCCCAACATTCCTACTCAAAAAACACCTATACCAAGTTAAACCTGCCATCTACAGGCAAATACGTAATAAACTAAACTTTAACCCACTTACATTCATCTCATCCCTCAAAGAATGTAACTGGCATCCTCTCAAGTACCTCAGTCTTGATGATGCAGTTGAATTTTTTAATACTGCCTTCTTAAGCATCCTTAATTACCAAGCCCCCATAAGACTTTCCAGAACCAAAGCACAACCCTCTCCATGGCTACAGAAAACCACTAAGTCAGAAATGAAAAACAGGGATAAAGCCTGGGAGCACTGGTGCAAAACCAAAACCCCCTCATCTAGACAGAAATTCCTAGAACTACGCAATAGAGTCAAAAAGCTAATAAAACAGGACAAATTCCAATATTACCAGTCTGCCCTAGACTCCTCCCAACACAGCCCCAAACAATTCTGGTCCTCCATAAACTCCATTCTCCACCCAGGAGAAGTCAGTACCCCTCCTCCTAACATCCCTCACTCCCCCGAAAATATTGCTACCTCATTCAACACACACTTCACACAAACCATACTATCACTAGCTAGACAACACAACCCCGCTCCCCTCCAACCCACACCATCAACTAGTAATCTCTCCACTGTCTTCTCTTTTTCGCCTGTTCCTACCTCCAACATAAAAAAACTCTTAACTAAACTTAAGCCAACCAAATTAGCAGCAGACAACCTCCCAAGTGACTATCTACAAACCACAGCTGATGCTCTAGCCTACCCAGTATCCAACCTGATTAACCGATCTCTGTCAGAAAGTTACGTTCCCACACTATGGAAAGTATCACATATAATTCCCCTCCACAAAGGTGGCCCCTCCACAGAACTAACCAATTACTGTCCCACAGCTATTCTCTCTCCACTCTCCAAAATACTAGAGAGATGCATTCACTCTCAGGTCTCAGACTACCTCCTTACTAACAACCTCCTTTCCAATACTCAACATGGTTTCTGACCAAACCATAGCACCACCAATGCCTTACTCTCCTTTACTAACACTATCCTTCAGCATAAAAACAATGGCTATCTCTCCTCTGCTACTTTCCTAGACCTATCTAAAGCATTTGACATGGTCCCACACAAACAACTCATCTCTGTCCTCAGTAACCTATCCTTCTCTCAATCAGTCACCAATTGGTTTCAGAGTTACCTGTCTGACTGACAACAATCTGTTGTATGGCAGAATAACATATCTACCAAACTACTTGTCCCTACTGGGGTTCCCAACAGATCCATTCTTGGACCCCTACTCTTCTCTATTTTCAACAATAATCTAGCCTTTGCCACCAAACATGGCACACTCATACAATACGCAAATGACTCAACCATCATCTGCTCAGCCCAGTCCCAACCCAAACTGCAAAATGTCACACAGGAAGCCTTTTCCTCTGTTGAAACTTGGTTATCCGATGCCAAATTAATACTCAACCCAAACAAAACTAAACTACTCATCTTTCAACCCATCAAACATACCCAAAACAACTCTCACTTTAACATCACAGCAAAAGACAACACCACTATACACTCAATAGAACACACCAAATTGCTAGGAGTGGAAATAGACAATAAACTAAAATTTGACATTCACATATCCATGACCATAAAAAATGTCCACAAAAAACTAGGAGCGTTATACAGAAATAAGCAACTTCTCACCAAAGCAGCAAATATATCAATAGCAAATTCCCACCTCATCTCCACCCTACTTTATGCTTCTCCAATATATACCAAGCTAAGGCAATGCGATCTAAATAAGCTCGAGACCTACTGCAACAAAATAGCCAAATTTGCCACAGGGGCATCCTACCATAGTCACCACTGTCTCTCACTTGCTGAACTGGGCTGGCTTGAACTCCCTTCACCTCCTTCAATGGTATCAACTCGCACTCGCCCACAAACTAGTAAACCATCCACTAAAAGTCCCATCCCTCCAGAATCTACTCCAACCCTATTGCACCACCAAACCACTAAGATCCAGCAACAAAAATCACTTACAGGTCACTACAGTCAATAACTCTGCTAGAGAAGCACTATTCTCTTGCGCCATAGCCAAATTATGGAACTTCCTCCCACCCACAATTACCTCTGTACCATCATGTACCCACTTCAAAACTTTACTAAAAGCGCACCTAAAAACATAGGTTCATAGGTTTATACTAGGCTATCTGCCCTAAGGCATTTATAAGCCTAGCCCAAATTTTTCTGGCTTACGCCACCCCTTATATGAAAAAATACTGTGCCCATTAGTTTGTTGTGCCTCTGTCCAGCAGTGACACAGAGATGATTCCCGGGATAAACCTACGATCTCCCATCCACAGGTCAAGATTTCTCTTGAACAGAGCCAGCGAGGTGCTCTGCCTCACATGGACCGGGATTTTATTCCACAGCATAGGGAGTCTCTGAGTGATAAATCTATCCCTCCAGCACGTCCTATTTATATCCGTGCTAAGGTTTAAGTCACTTGCTCTAGTGGTTTTGGTGGATTTGGATTTTTTGAGGTGGAGCATGTCCATGAATTCCGGGTTGGACATGGCCTTGTATGTCAGGCACATGTCACCTCTGAGCAGACGGTATGCAACTGAATAGAGCTGGAGTTTCTTCAATCTGGCAGCATATGACAGATTTTGGAGTCCCTTTATCCTTTTGGTGAGGAACTTTTGGGGTCTCTCCAATTGCTGCAGATGTCGGGTGCGATACATCCCGAATGGGGCATTGTACTCTATCATTGGTCTGATAAGTGAAGAGTACAGGGGAACAATGACCTCACTAGATCTGGATGTGAATCCCTTCATGATCAGGTGGGCAATGTAGAAGGTCTTTCTAACCACTTTAGCAACGTGAGTGTCAAAAGAAAGGCCACTGTCAACCTGGCTCCCCAGGTCCCTGATAACCTCTTCTGTGCTTAGTGGATTGCCACCTATATGGTAGCTTGGGGTTACCTTGTTTTTCTCGAAGGGTATGACTATACATTTTTTGGCGTTTAACTTCAGGCTATGGCTCTGGCACCAGCTATCTGTTTCCGTGAGTCCCTTCTGAAGGATATCCATGTCCGATGCACTTTCCACTATGGCGCCCAGTTTGCAGTCGTCTGCAAACTTTGTCAGCCAAAGTCCTCCCATGTTGGCCTGTACTTCTGAGAAGTAGATGCCGAACAATAGGGGGCCAAGGACAGAGCCCTGTGGGACACCGCTTGTGACCGGCTTGGAGTCTGACATAGCGCCAGCAACTCTAACCCTGTGGGTTCTGTCCTTAAGCCAGTTTGTAACCCATCTTGTGACATATGGGTTTACATTTAAGCTGGTAAGTTTTTCTACAATACCCGAGTGGGGTATTTTGTCGAAGGCCTTTGCAAGGTCAAGGTAGGCTGTATGGACTGCCTTTCCCTCATCAATGGCCTTGGTGACTGTTTCGAAGAAGTCGACCAAGTTCAAAAGGCATGATCTGCCCTTGACGAAGCCAAACTGGGTCAGGTCCAATGTCTGCAAGTCCCCTATATCTTTGTTTATGAGCTCCATTATGATCCTCTCCATAGCTTTGCAGACTAGACTTGTTAAGCTTATGGGGCGGTAATTACCAGGGTCCATAGAGGCACCGCCTTTGTGGAGTGGGACCACAGTTGCCGTACGCCACTCCTTGGGCACGTATCCTGTGGTAAGGCTGAGATTAAACAGCTGCCTTATGTGCGGGTTTAATTCCTCATTTAGCTCGTGTAGCACACAGCCGGGGACACCATCTGGTCCCATTGATGCTGTGTTTTTAGCTTTAGAGAGAGCAGCTTTCACCTGCGCATTTCAGATGTCTGGGAGGCTACACTCTGCTGGGATAATTATCTCTCCTTTAGGGGGGGAGAGGGAGGTGAAGTTTGCACTGAACCTGTCTGCCAGTATGTTGGCAATGTCTGTGGGTTCAGTGATTTTTGTATCATTTTGGACTAATTCTGAGCATATCTGGGAGTTTCCACCCAGGTTCCTAACATAGCTGAAAAAGGCCTTATGATTGTCCTTTGAATCCATGGCAATTTTTCTCTCAAAATTGGCCTTAGTTGATTTTATGAGTGCTCGTATTTTTTTACTAATAATGATCAGGGGTGACTTCCCTTTTATGGATTTTGTTCTATCATGTAATAGCTATGCTGGCTATGCCCTTGCAACTCCCCCTCTAATATCACCCACCCCCATCCAACCACTACCTTTCTTTCCACCCCACTAACTACCTTGAATATAGCAAGCTCGGATGCTCATAAGCCTAACTACTTATTATACAGCAGGAACTTCTTATTGTAACAATTGCTAATGTCTGTTATGTACTTCGCAGATGAAAAAGATTCTATTTGTCTACTGATGTACTACTTTCTTCATCCTTAACTATGTTTATAATTTTTAATTGCTATGTTGATCAAATTGTTAATTGCTATGTAAAGCCAATGTAACTACTGTCTGTATATTTTAACTGTGGAGCTTTTCTCCCCGGGCCTCCGCTGAAAATGGACCTACTGCAACAAAATAGCCAGTCAGACACTCCTGGTCAACAAATGTAAATAAATAAATAAATACACTCTCAGCAGTCTAAAGGAGACTTAGTAGAGGCAAAGGGCTTTAAGGTGCTCTGCATAAGGCAGGTTTGTTACGCCTTGTATTCTTTTTGTAAGGAACCTCTGAGATCGCTCCAGTTGCTGCATATGCCTGGTCAGGTACATACCAAGGGGAGCACTGTACTCTATGGTTGGTCTTTTAATATGTGTGGCTTTTTAGTATGTATGGATGAGAAATTGGAAATTCATCCCGGGTCTGGCCAGTATGTCTTTGATAGATAGACACAGGCAGACAGTAATGCCCAAACTAACATACCCCCCCCACATAACCTCTAGAAACTTCCTAACATACCTCCTCCTAGTAAATGCCCATAACAGCACTGGACTGGATTGCACATCTAGGATTATAAACGCCCTAGTGGTCATTAGCTTAGTATATAACTTTGAACCTATGAACTATATAATTATGAACCTATATCAGATACAGAATGCTCCATATAGTTGGCTTGGGGGGTAACTGTCATTGAGGGAAGAACAAACCAAAGAAATGGTGCAGAAGACTTTAACTCATTCTAGCTACAGGGAATTTCTGTATACTTCAGTTAACACCCATAGCTCCTTATGGTGTTCAGACCTTTCTTGGGTCTGACTTTTTAACTAAGTGACCTACCAGCTTATAATAGGCAGAATTATACAGGAAAAGGATTTATTACTAAAATAATACCAAGACTGTTGACCAGGATGTCCCACAGTAGAAAAGCTTTGACTGTATTATGCTTTTTAAGTTTATTTTTCAGAAAATGCTCTGGATAAGGATATGTGAAGGCTGTAAGAGGTGCAACATTCCACAACAAGTGCAAGATACAAATGAGTTTACCTATAAATCTTTTACCTTTACAATGCACCACTTATTGTTTTAAAGACCAGTGCACAGAGTATGAGGATAAAGTTGAGGACAAGTTGAGTCAAGTCACCCCGAATCAGTGTGAAGGCAGCATCACAACACCTAGTGTATGTGTGTGGGCTAACAGTTTTGGAGACAGATGAAATGAGACAATTATGGGGTCCAGAGGTTGAAAAAATGTCCACATTAAACTAAATGCAAAAACACAAAACGATAGCAAACAGTTGGGGAGCTTAGTAAAAACATTGAGGAAAAAAGCCAGACATTGTCAAAGAAAAAACTGAGGAGTTTGAGATTAAAAATGTCGTCAGTATTCAGAGAATTCAAAAAACTTTCTCTGCAAAGAGTGAAAAAATTGAGCCTGAAAAAGGAATAATGTTAATTACCTACTATGAAAATGTCCTGGGGAATCCAAGAAGAGAACAGCTACAACAAACTGTGGTCAGTTCCAGATTTAAATAGGAAGGCTTGACAGCAGACATCCAAAACCATGTAGACAGATGTAACCTGTGCAATGTACAATGCAGGAAAGCATAACAAGAGGAGCAGTATCGACTTCCACAAACACAGGGCTCTGGGAAAGGGTATAGGTGTACCTTGGGAGATGCACAGTGATCAGGAGACCTATTTCACCAGAAAGGTAATAAAATGACAGTTATGTACTTACCCGTGGAGGCATTCTGTATGGGTGAAAAAGAAGGTCTGGATATTGAATCAACAACATCCATAGTGGATGTACTAGTAGAGGCCACAGAAAAAAAGAAACCATGTTAATGTGAGCCAAAAGGAGGCATTGAGGATTATTTTGTCCTTGAACAGTCTGACTTTCTGAATGAATTTGTTCATGAGGGGTAATGGGGAAAAGGCATACAGGAGCCCGTGGGGTCAGCTGTGGTTCAGACCATCCCTTGGTGATTGACCCTGTGAAGGGATCAGACAAAGTAACTGCTGCACTTGTTGTTGAGGTAGGAGGCAAATAGATCACACCACAGCAGCCATGTTGTCTGATTTTCATCTGGTTCAACATATGGGACACTGGATCCAGTTGGAGCTCACCTAAGCACAGAATTTGAAGCTTCCTTGATTCCAGAACTCTGAATCATTCACTACCCAAAATTCTCTGCACTGCACTCCAATGCCTCGGATCAAGTTTGACCTACAGATTTTATGTACACCTATTAAATGGAAATGATAGTCTCCAAACACAGAAATGAAAATGGACTAGGTAAAGACATTATGTGACAGTATTGGTCACAGACAGAGGTATAGAGGGGCAGTCATCCAATCATCATGAAACTATTCATGCAAATCATTTCGAAGGGGGGTGGAGGGATGAGAGGTTGAAACAGATGAAAATCAGACAACATGGACCTATGATTATGGTAAGTACATAACTTCTTTATCCAGTGTTGTCTGTTTTTGCCTGATTCAACATATGGGACAAACTTCTGAGCTATCTTGGTATCAAGGAAAGACATTTCTGGGGATGGTGGAGCCAAAAGAAGAATGAGATCTTGATTGTACATCCATCTTATAGCGAGAAACCAAAGTATGTACAGTGGACTATGCTGCTGCAAAAATGTCTTCAATCAGTAGTCTCTTAGAAAAGGCTGTTGAGGGAGATACTGCTCGGATTGGAAGTGCTTTAGCTGTGGCCTGTAATCGCAAACCCAATAATGCATAGACAAAGGAAATGCAATTTGATAACTGTCTAGTCAGAATGACATTTGTAACAGCCTTTCCAAGTCTAGCATTAGAGTAGGCAATAAAAAGTTGATAGATTTTCTAAGTTTGTTTGCTACAGATAGAATCTGAGATGGCTATGAACATCCAGCATGTGTTGAATGTATTCCCCTTTGTTCGAAAACTTGGAAAAAAAACAGGAAACTCTATGGACTGATTTAAGTTTGATATGGATGCCACCTTTGGTATGAAGGATGGATTAATTTGGAGAAAAACTCAATCCTTATAGAAAACTAAGTATGGAGGTTTACAAGAGAACACCTGTAACTAAAATTCATCTACTGGAAGTGACAGCGACTAAGGAAATGGTTTTCCAACTCAAAAATGTAATGTTTGCAGAAGCTGCAGTTTCAAAGGGAGGTTGATTTAGGGCCTGGAGTATAATAGTAATATCCCATGAAGGTACGGGATCCGTGATTGGGGGATGTAGTAGAAAGGTTCCTCTAAGAAAAGCTTTTGAAAATTTTAAAGAGGTTACTGAAGTATCATTTTTTTTTTACAGTATGAACATTAGAAATTGCTGCCATCTGAACTTTAATGGTGGAGTAGCTAGGTCCTTGTTGAAAAAGTTCAGCTAAAATTTCCAAGATTGATGGTATAGGAGCACAGAAAGGGTTCAAACCCTTGGCTGCATCCCAAAATGAAAACTTTGTTCCATTTGCTGTTGTAGATCTTATTTGTAGTAAGTTTTTGGGAGCCTGCCACTATATCAACAACATTATTGGAAAGCCTGGCATCTCTAGCTATAGTCAAAATTGGAATAACCAAGTGGTTAGTTTCATGGCAGACTGATCCAGTGGAGGCATTCTGGATGGGTGAGAAAGAAGGTCTAGATATCAATTCAACATCCATGGTGAATGTACTAGTGGAGGCCACAGAAAGGGAAACCATGTTTATATGGGTCAAAAAGGGGCAATGAAGAATATTTTGTCCTTGAACAGTCTGGCTTTTCTGAATGAAGTTTTTCATGAGGGCTAACTGGGGGAAGGCATACAGGAGCCTGTGGAGCCAACTGTGGACTAGAGAATCCCTTGGTGATTGACCCTGTGGAGGATCAGGGCAAAGTAACTGCTGCACTTGTTGAGGTAGGAGGCAAATAGATCAACCAAGGTTGGCCTCAGCAGCTGTAAGTTAGCATTGCCACTGTTGGATTGAGGGACCACTCATGAAGAGTTAGAAAAGTCCTGCTTAACTTGTCTGCTAGAACACTGGAACATCTTGGAATGTGTGTTGCTATCTGAAAAAGGTGTGAAGACTTTGCCCACTGCCAAACCCTCATGGCTTCTCGACAAAGGGGATAAGAATGGGTTACTCCTTGTTTGTTAATACACCACACTACAGCCATAATGTCTGACTGTATGGATATCACACCTTTAGGGAGGCCATCCTGAAAAACCTGCAACATGAGGAGGACTGCCCTCATTTCCAAGCCACTGATGTGAAGACTGGCCTCTAAATTTGGCCATGTACAATGGATCATTCTCCCTTCACAATGCACCACACCCTAGAAGGGAAGCATCTGCTGTCACTACTACTGTCAGTGTGACTGGATTAAAATGTAGCCTTTATATTATTGACAGTGAAGTAATCCACCATACAATGTGCTGTCTGACAAATTCTGGCATGCAAAGGGTGAAATTTTGTGAGACCACTTAACTGCAAGCATCCACTGAAGAATCTGCATGTGGTAACAGGCCATGTGGACCATTAATATAGCAGATTCCATGAGACCTGGCAGACATAGTATCAATAGTGCAGAGAGGTGAAGATGATGTAACATATGTGAATGTATTTATCATAGGGAAACAACTCTGTGTTGTGGAAGGGTTACAACTTGAAGAGTGGTATTGAGGTGGCATCTGATAAATTCTATCTGTTGTTATGGAAGTAACGGACACTTGGGAAAATTCGCTGACATAAACTAAAAAAAACACTGTTCTGCCACAATAGGGACTGTGATGAAGGAAGTATAGAAGTACAATTTATTAAAAAACAAAAAAAGGAATATATTATCAGCTAACAGTTTTTGTCCACATTAAAATTCCTTTTTCATAGGTGTGTACTAGGCTAATAGCCTGGAGCCTTTACAAGCCTAGACCATAAAATTACCCCGACATCATGCTACCAGACCTTAGTTCCCAGTGCCTCTGTTGAGTAGAGCCACTGGAGTGATCCCCGGGGTGAATTTTCTATTTCCCATCCACTCATCAAGATTTCTCTTGAAGAGGGCCAGTGAGGTGCTCTGTTTGACATGTATGGGAAGTCTATTCCAAAGCATGGGCAGTCTCTGGGTTATGAACCTGTCCCTCCAGCACGATCTGTTGATTGTGGTAATGAGGTTGAGGTCTCTGGAGCGTGTGGTGCGGAGGGATTGGGATTTCTTTAGATGCAACATTTCTAACAGAGCTGGGTCAGACATGGCTTTGTAAGTCAAGCAGAGATCGCCTCTAAGTAGGTGATATGAGACAGAGAATAGTTGGAGTTTTTTTTAGTCCGTCTATATAGGACAAGTGTTTAAGGCCTAGGATCCTCTTTGTGTGGTACTTTTGTGGCCTCTCCAGTTGTTGCAGGTGTCTACTGAGGTACATACCAAATGGGGCATTGTACTCGATGATTGGCCTAATGAGGAAGGAGAAGGAGGAGACAATGACCTCTTTCTTCCTGGATGCAAAACCCTTCGTAATGAGATGTACCACAAAGAAGGACTTTCTGACCACAGTGGCAATGTGGTGGTCAAAAGAGAATTTGCCATCAACCTGTGTTCCTAGATCTCTTATAATGCCTTCTGTGTTCAGTGGACTACCATTGATTTGGTAATTCATGGGAACTGGGTTTTTCCCAAAGGGGACAATGACACATTTTTTGGCATTGAGCTTAAGGCCATGGTTCTGACACCAGTCGTTGGTCTCAGTGAGGCCTTTCTGTAGGATGTCAACATCACTTGGGGAGTTAATAATGGTTCCCAGCTTGGAGTCATCTGCAAACCTTGTCAACCAGAGTCCCTCCATATTGGCCTGGACTCCAGAAAAGTAGACACCAAACAGGAGAGGACCCAAGACCGATCCATGTGGGACTCCACTCGTGACCGATTGGCAGTATGACTTGGAATCAGCTACTTTCACACTGTGGTTTGTGTGAGCCAGTTTGCAACCAACCTAGTGATATAAGGGTTGATGCCTAGCTTAGTGAGTTTTTCTAAGATTCCTGAGTGGGGGATAGTATCAAAGGCTTTGGCCAGATCAAGGTAGGCTGTATGTACCACCTTGCCTTCATCCACAGCTCTGGTGACTGACTCAGAGAAGTCGACCAAGTTGAGCAGGGATGATCTACCCTTCACAAAACCAAACTGTGTGGGATCCAGAGTTTGGAGATTCCCTATATCCTTGTTTATTAGGCCCATGATGGTGTGTTCCATAGCTTTGCATATCAGACTTGTCAGGCTAATGGGGCGGTAGTTCTTTTTTGAGTTAAATTTTTAGCAAAATTCACTGATATGCCTAGATCCAGTAAGCACTGTAGGAGAAGATTCAGGTGGTGAACCAGAAGATGCCAGATTGTAGCAGCTAAAAGCCAATTATCTAGGTAAGGGAAAACTTGGATCCCTAACATATGCAACTGTGCCACAACCACCACTGCCATTATCTTGGTGAACAGCCTGGAGACTGTGGCAAGACCAAATGGCAGGGGTCTGAATTGGAAATGATTGGCTCCTAGCTGGAAATGAAGAATTATTCTGGATTGCTTCTCTGTCTTCACATGATAGTAGGCATCCTGGAGATCTATTAAGCACAGCCAATAATTCTTCCTCAGAAGAGGTAGTATTGAATGTATTGTGACCATCAGGAATTTTGTCTGTTTTACAAACTGGTTGAGATAACTGAGATCCAAGATTGGTCTTAGGTCCTCTTGTTTAATTTGTAACTAAAAAGAACCTTGAGTAGAATATGGATCCTAGTTGGTCTTTGGGAACCTGTTGGATGACTTTTTCTAGCAGGTTGGAAATTTCCAGTGCTGTTGGTTCTCATTGGCTGGGTGGAACATTGGGAATCACCTTTTTCTTTATAGGAAGACAAGAAAAGGGAATGGAAAGTACAATTGTGTACACTTACCATAAATGCAGGTGTTCGAGTGTATTCACTGTTGCAGTCATTACATTTGGGTAATCCTGCTGGCAGGTTGCCCTCAGTCAGCCTGAATTCCAAAATCTTGGGTCCTGTGTCAGTTGCTGTTGCCCATTCCTTAACGTCAGGTCGTCAGGGGTATAAAATAAGCAGACAACGCCATTTTCTTCAGTTTTTCTTGCCCCAGATGTCAGGTGCCCCCTAAAAGGGTAGGCAGAATTTATAAATATATAAAAATACATGCACCAATATAAACTTTGCCTTCATCTACAAGCAAATACACCACCTAGGTCGTATAAATCAGAGAAGGAAAGATAAGTTCCAGCAGAAAAAAGGGGGATAGCAGGTGGGTAACCTGGACTGCAACACTGAATACACTCGAACATCTACATTTATGGTAAGTGTACATAACTGTACTATGCTCTTCATGTTTCACTGTTGCAGTCATTACATTTGGGTAGAGTCCCAAAGCTATGGTTGGGAGGCTGGAGCTAAACCGCATTAGGAGCGGCTATGAGGCCCTGCAGAACTGCAGTGACAAAGCCTGCCCTGGATTTACAGTAGAGTGGCAGATGATAGTGCTTTGTAAAGGTGTGCACTGAACTCCAAGTAGCAGCCTCTAAAATGTCTTTGGTTGGTACTCCCCTGAAGAAGGCTGCTGAAGTGGCTGCAGCTCTGGCTGAATGTGGCCTAATAGGCACTGGCTTGCCTTGCTGTGAATAGCAGAAACGAATGCAGTGGCCTATCCACTTTGAAATAGTCTGCTTTGAGATGGCCTTTCCTTGTGATCCTGCAGCATATGCCACTAGTAATTGCTCTGTCTTCCTGAAAACTTTGGTTCTGTCCAAGTAGAATCTAAGCTGTCTGTGTACGTCCAAAGAATGCAGAATTCTCTCCCCCTTGTTCTGTGGATATGGATAAAAAGTTGGCAGGTGAGTAGTTTGGTTAAGAGCCACACTGGATACCACCTTGGGTTTGTCCTCAGAGAAACCCTGTCTGGATAAAAATTGATAAAAGGTTCCACAGCCATGAGTGCCTGCAGCTCTGAAACTTGTCTTGCAAAAGTTATTGCTAGGAGTAGAGCAGTTTTCCAAGATAAAAACTTTATATCAGCAGAAGCAGCTGGCTCAAAAGGAGGCAGGGTGAGTTTTTCCAAGACATAGTTGAGGTCCCATGCAGGTACTGGTGATCTCCTTGGAGACCTTAAATATTTGGCTCCTCTGAGGTATTGCCTTACAGGATGAGAAAAGATTGGTGGCTCTGTATTGTAATGAGACGAAATGGCAGAGGCATGAATTTTAATTGATGAAAAAGATAGGCCTTTGTCCAGCATCATCAGTTAAGTATTGCAAAATCTGAGGAATATTTGGTACAGCTGTATCAGTTCCTTGTGCCTGGTTCCAAGCACAGAATCGCTTCCATTCTCCAGCATAAGACTTTCTAGTACTAGGCCTTCTGGCTTCCAAAAATACATCCATCACAGCTTTACTGAGAGGTATGTTTTGTATGACAACATTATCCACCATGCTGCCAGGTTTAAGGTCCTGAGTTGGCTGTGCAGATCTGATTGTTTTGCTGGGACAGTAGATGATGTATTTGAGGTAAGGTCCAAGCTGGGCATTGAGACAAGTTCCTTAGGATTGGATACCAGTACTGGCAGGGCCAGTCTGGGGCAATCGGTATCATCTTTGGCTTCTCCTGTCTGACCTTTAAGAGTATCTTGGGGAGGAGAGGCAGTGGCGGAAAGGCATATACTGATAGGTTTTTCCAACTGAAAGATAGGGCGTCCACATTCCATGCTTGTCTGTGATAAGTCCTTGTGCAGAATCATTTTAGTTGGTAGTTGTGACGGGAGGCAAATAGATCTAAGTCCGGGCATCCCCATTTCCTTGTTATCATGTTGAAGACTTGTTGATCCAGCTGCCACTCGTGGGGATCCACAAGGTTTCTGCTTATTTCGTCTGCCAGAGTATTTTCCTTTCCTGGCAGGAATTGTGCCTGCAGATGCACTTGGTAAGTCAATGCTGTGTCCCACAAAGTCATGGCTAGTCTGCAAAGGGGGTAAGAATGTGTGCCCCCTGCTTGTTTATATACCACATGACCATGGTGTTGTCTGTCTTTATCAGTAGTTGCCCCGGATGAAGTAGGTCCTTGAAGGCTGTCAGGGCATTTAGAACAGCTAGCATCTCTTTTTGACTGATATGTAGATGCATTTGGTTTGAGGACCATGTGCCCTGAATGCATCTTCTTGCCATTTGGGCCCCCCAGACATAATCTGATGCATCCGTTGTTAGTGTCTGCCTGGCTGGGGGTAATGTGAATGGCTGTCCCTTGTTCTGGTGACAAGCCTTCGCCCACCATCGAAACTCCTGTTGCAGGAAGGGGATGAGAGTAATCATTGTTTCCAGGCTGTGGCAATGTTGAGTCCAAACACTTTTTAGGTATCACTGAAGTTTACTCATATGCAGTCTTGCACATGGAATTAGTAGGATGCATGATGCCATGAAGCCCAAAGCCTGCAGAATTTTTCTTGCAGATAACTGGGCCTTTGTTGCCAACATTTTGAAATAGGTAGTCAGTTGCCTTTGTTTATCTGGCATGAGATAAGCCATCTGGGCAGTTGTATTAAAGCTTGCACCCAAGAATATTATCTCTTGAGAGGGTACTAGTTTTGATTTCTTTTCGCTGACTGTGTACCCTAGGCATGTTAGAAGTCTTTTCACAAACGCCAGATGTTGTAGAAGAATGTCCTTGTTCTCTGCTTGAATTAAACAATCGTCCAAGTAAGGATATATTTGTATTCCTCTTTGTCTGCAGAATGCAATTACTGGTGCCAGGCACTTTGTAAAGACCCTGGGTGCAGTAGATAAGCCAAAGGGCAGTGCAGAGAATTGGTAATGCATTGTGCCAGCCTTGAATCTGAGGTATCTTCTGCATGATTGTCTGACTGGGACATGCAGGTATGCCTCTTTTAGGTCTAAAGTTACAAGCCAAGCATTCTTGCCCAGCATGGGCAGAAGCTGCTGCAAAGTCAACATTTTGAATTTTGGTATATCCAGGAATGTGTTCAGAACAGATAGGTCCAGTATTGGTCTCCAGGCTTTGTTCTTTCTGGGTACCAAGAACAGTCTTGAGTAAAATCCTTGTCCCTGCTCTTGCTCTGGTACTTGTTGAATGGCCCCCATGGCCATGAGGGATGAGACTTGTTTTTTTGCCTCTGCCCATTGATTTTTTGGCAGATCTGGTCAACCGTTTGCCTTTGGCAGGGTATAGAAATGGAACTTGTAGCCTTGTGACACTATATTTAGAACCCATTTGTCCTGGGTTATAATGTGCCAATTTTGAGAAAAAAGTGCTAATTTCCCCCTAAGGGTGCTGCCAGGAGATAAGTGCTTGGTGCAGGCAGGGGGAAGTCATTGGGACTGTTTCCAGCATGGTTGTGATTTGTCTTCTCCAACTTTGGAGGTAGAAGCACCTCATTGCTTTGACCTGTATGAACCTTGCGCCTGGGATCTGCCTCTAGGGCGTCTGGATCTGCCCCTTTAAGGTCTGTCTGACACAGGAAAGGACCAATTCTTTGTAGGCCAGTGTCTACTAAACCTAAGTGGCTGTACTTGTAAAAAATCTTTGACAGTTTGCATAGATTTAGCTTTGTCCTCCATTTTCTTTAACACCTCTTCTGCCTTAACACCAAACAAAGTATCATGCTGTAGAGAGGTGCATCTAATAATTTAACTTTGACATGATCAGGCAGATTTTGTTCCTTTAACCAAGCATGCCTCCTAATTACAGAACCCGTAACTGCGGCCCTGCAGGAGGCCTCCAAAGAATCAAAACCACATTGCAAAGTATGCTTTCCAACTTGTTCAGCTGCATGCAATAAATCCTGCATTTCCTTGTTTTCTGCACAGAGTTTAACAACATTTTCTGTTTAAGCAATGCCATGACATGTTGCTGATATTTGAGCATATGAGACTGACAGTTAAAGGCCCTTATAGCCAAGGTAGCAGATGTGTAAACCCTTTTTCCCCATCTATCTAGTGCCCTGGAAATCTCTGTCAGAGGGGATAGGGTTTTTTGCAGCGGAAGCCTCAACTCCTTTGGGACCCTGTGAAATAGTTTCTGGGTCTGCAGCAGGGTTTTTAAAAAGGAATTTATGAGAGTTGGGGACCCTGTAGTATCTGTCAGGCTTAACAGGAGCTGGAGGTAAGGAGTCAGGGGTCAGACTAGACTCCGAAAACACATCATCTACAATGTCTAACACAGGTGGAATGGCTAGAGGCCTGTGGTGAGGTAGTTAAAGGAAGTCCCTGAGCCTCTTTTTAGATTCTGAAAAGTCTTGGCTCTCCCAGTGGAAATGCTCCCTCATGGTGTGCAAGGTTTCCCCAAAAGAACAGTCCTCTGGAGGAGAAGCTGAAGGTATAGATTCTTCAGCATCAGAATCCTCATGGGGTGAAGAGAATATTCCTGATCAGAAGAAATAGAAACCTGATCTGAAGATTCATAGTCTGTCTCTTGCCTAGGCCTCTTATCAGTAGGGGGATGGGAACCCCTGATCAAGGTAATCAAGTCTTCGGCCATTTTGAGCATCTGTTTTTTGGGCATAGAGGCCTGATCACGTGGCTCTTGAGTTTGTTTCTTTGCTTTAGAAGGTGCTTTAGTCTTTGCCTTTGAAGCTGAAGTCAGTTTAATGTAAAGATGTTTAGGTCTGAATACACCCTCAGAAGCCGGTGCCTGCTCAGCGGCTCCGGATCCATCTGAGGGAATAGTGTCCGAGGCTCCAATACCTTGAGTTTCTAGCGGCATAGCTGACTCCACGTGGGAGTCGGTAGCAGCCTGCAACTCTAAAGTAGCAGGAGTCAGGGGCTGTGAAAGCGCCTCACTGAGAACCAGCGACTGGCTTAGGGGAAGCTTTGTTGTCGGTTTTGGGCCTCGGTTGTTTATCTCTCTCCCTTTCTTTGCATTTTTTGTGAACTCTGGTAGTCGGATGGCTATCCGACGACATTTCTGGAAAATTAAACTGGCGTCCAAAATAATTTAAAGCAAAATCACACCGACGCTTAATAGTGCGTTGGTTAAATCTAGCACAAAACCGACAACCAGAAACATTGTGATCAGGGCCTAGGCAAGGAATACAGTAAGAATGAAAGTCCTTATGAGGTATTTGCTTTCCACAAGAAATACAATTATTTACTTTTTCTGACATCGGTTTGGAGCAAGAAAAAGTTTCCCCAATGGGGTACTTAGCTTTATTGAAGACTTTGGATCTGAAACTCAAACACGAAAATCTCAGGAGTCGGACGACCGGCACTTGCGAACTGCTTCTGCTTCGGGCACCGTGCGGCAAGAAAGACTGAAGAAAATGGCGTCTGCTGCTTATTTTATACCCCTGATGACCTGACGTCAGGGAAGGGACGACAGCAACCGACGCAGGACCCAAGACTTTGGAATTCAGGCCAACTGAGGGCAACCTGCCAGCAGGATTACCCAAATGTTATGACTGCAACAGTGAAACAGGAAGAACATCAGCCTGCGGAAATTACGGTTTGCACCCACTTGTCTCTTGTTAATTTTAGCCAGGCTTGGGGTTGCAGAGATAAGCATCCCCCAACTGCCTCCAAAGCACAGCAGTCAGACAAACCTTCAGGGATACTGAGTAAAATGGCTGCGATTGTGCAGTCTGCCTCTGCCTCTTGGGTAACATCTGTTTGCATTACCTCTACCTCTGTCACTTGGAGGTCTTTCGCCAGGATGATACAGTTAAAACCTCTGTGACTTGCAAACCCACATCTTGTTTCCCACCCTCGGGTTTCTGGAATAGGACCCTTGAGGGGCAGAAAATTGAATGCCTATTGCAGAGAGAGATGTGTATCATCCTGTTCACTCCTGGTCAAGGTATCTAACTTTGGGCCCAAAAGGTGTGGAGCCATTATAGGGGGGGGTTGATGAAGGAAGTCTTAAAGCCTTCCACAAAATCACAAAGATGCATTCAGGCATGCTGACTGACAGTAAGACCTGTGCATGCTGCTCTGACTGACCTGTAGATATGAGACACATGGCTATGTTTGAGGCTGACTGCAGAGTTGAACGCTGGGAGTTCACAGCCTTTTGGATGTCCACTGCATAACTCCATAAAAAGAAATGGAAATTTCTTTGGTCAAGTCCCTCTGAAATCTGATAACATGAGAAAGATAGTTCAGTGATCTGAGTGCAAAGGTCACTGACGACTATGTCCATTCCCCAAATCTGACCAATATCCTAGACTCCCTGTTATGGTGATGGACATAAGCACTCTCCTCAGATAATTCCTTCTTTGTGGCTGCAGCTACAACCATGGCATCCACCAAGGAACCTTTACTCCAATGCTTTCTGTTCTTGGGAGATTGCACATTTCTGTCTGGCTTTTTTACAGTGGGCTCTACCACGTCGCGGTACTTCCAAGCCCATTGCATCATGAGATCAACCAGTGGATCAATGTGTGGTACCACCAAGAAAGTTGAACCAGAACCAAAAGCTTCTAGAATTACAGATTCATCAGGAGAGTGAACTTCAATGGACCACCCCCTTATATGGTGCATACATTCTAGAATCTCACCAAAGGTGACATCCTCTGAGGGAGACGTGGGTGAACCCTCTTCTTCATCTAAATCTGTATCTTTTGTGACCAACTCTAGACAGAAGTCTATGTGCCTTCACTTGCAAGTCTGTTTCTTGCTAACCAATTCTGTTAGGGAGACAGAAGTTTCAGAATCAGACTGGGAACTGATGTAGCAAGTGGTTCCAGAATCCTGTGGTGCTAAATGTCCCTGTCTGGCAGGATTAGTGGAAAATGGAATTGCAGGATTCAGTTGGGGTTTGGGTGGAACTGAGCTCTGAAAAGTATCTTCTGTTTGGGTAAGCCAAAACCATTTCAACTACTTCAAACACTGACGCTGCCACTGGAGCTGAGGGTCTCTCTGGATCTGAGGTAGTGAGAGAAACACAAGACACCTGGCATCCCCAGTCCTGAGGTAGATCTTGGACCCAAGCTGTCTTATACTGAG